>NW_024033687.1:0-7302 GCF_002237135.1 Teleopsis dalmanni
ATGAATGGAGTGGTTATATTCGTTCACAGCAGTCTCAACCAGTTCTGTAAAATTTTTACTTGAATCTTCCTGTTTTAGGCACCTCATGATTTCAGCAAGAGTTGAATGGAATCTCTCTACTTGTCCATTTACTTCACTTCTGTAAGGAGGGGTGGTGAAGATATTAATTTTTAAGTCATTTTCCATCATGAACCTGATTGACTGCGAATTAAAAGATTTTTCGTTATCGAAAACAACAGATTTTGGGACTCAAAAATAAAAAAGAATTTCTCTCAGCGGGTTTCTTATGTTTTCAGTACTCTTGCCATCTAACATCCTAACAACGGCGAACTTTGTAAATTTGCCGATTGCGGTAAGGATCTTCTTTTTATTGGTTGCAAAAATATCGATATGAAGAGTATGGCCAGGATGTGTTGGCATTGGGGTGGCACTTAAAACTTGATTACCAGGACGCCTATCATATTTATTTTCTTTGCATATCGTGCATTTTTTAATCACGATACGGATACGATTTAGGAATGTACTAAGGGAATGTACTAAGGAAAAATATAGATAAATAGTAACATTTTTGAGCATCCGTATCTAAATTATTAAAATAAAATATATTCATAAAAACAATAAAAGGAAAATCCCTAGTGTTGGGACTTTCGTCCTTTTTTAACCTTTTTTAAACTTTTTTTTACAAACAATAACAAAATGTAATACAGTCCAATAAAATCATATTATTTTAACCTTGATGTAGAAATTAGTCTTAAGATATTTTTGTATAAAAACACAACATTGTTTTAAATAAAATCAGTAACTACAAAATACTCAATCAAAGTACTTCAATAATATAATCAGTACATTTTGGTCCTTCGAGCCGGATATACCAAGAGTGCTATGATCAATAATATAATAGTACATTTTGGTCCTTCGAGCCGGATATAGCAAAATTGCTATATCAGTGTACTTCACTAATATAAAAGTACATTTTGGTCATTTGTAGATATGTTTCTGCATCCTGTATCCTACTTCCGTAAAAATTTATTTGTTTTTGCAAGTCTGTCACCTGTCCTTGGGACTTTACAAGAACTTGAGGGATTACCTGTTGATGCATTACAAGAATTCAAGCTATCATGAAAACTATTCTTTGCAGATTCTTTTTTTTCGATTTTTTGAAGTTCCGGTTCGAAATCAATTTTTATTGATATATGATCATTTTGTAATCTCATATATCGCCCATCCTGTTCCTTTAGTTCCTTAATATTCTTACCATATTCATCGCATTTATTTTTATATTCAACCACATCGGATCAGTGGACGTAGTTGCATCATCATGGAATATGGTAGTATACTTTAACTTAAACTCATTTTTCGACACAATAAAACAAGCAGATAGAATTTTAATCACAATGAGTAAGACTTGTGAAAATTTACAAACTTTTGAAGGGCAGTGTAATCGGCTTTTAGACACAATGAAACGGCAAGTTGAGAATATGAAGAACACGAATCAATATCTATTTCCACAAAATATTAAAAGATCTAAAAGAGCACTATTTGAATTCATTGGATCGCTGCAACATATCTTTTTTGGAACAATGAATGCAGATGATAGGAGGCAGATTACATATGTAAAGCAGAGAATAAACTTTTAGCTTTAGAGAATGTTGGTACACTACCATCTATTTTGTGAAGAGCATGATGCAATATTTTGACAAAATCCTCGCAGCTGAAGACAATACTGCGACGATACAGTTTAGGTTGTGAAGTAGGATTGAAGAGACTAGGATAAATATGGCCATTTGGTAACCCATATGGATAGAGGAATTTAGAAATGAGAGAGCGGCGATAAGAAGTCAAAGGTTGACCATAAGGCTCATTATAGTTGGTGAGTAATTTTTCCAGTTCAGAATGGACAAGATACTGAGGATAACCGTTGGTATAGAACCGAACAAGACAGTCAGCAAGATCTACGGAAAGGAAAGTATCGCTAGTGCGATAAAATACACGACGCAAATGAGTAGAGAGTACAGATTGCTTAACTTTAATGGATGTATGTGAAGTATAATGGGTCAAACGCATGGATTCGGTGGACTTATGATAGACATTTACTAAGAAAGCATGAGAGGATTGGAAAATACGATGATCGAGATAAGCAACACAAGGGTAAACACTATATTTGAGATCTGGTTTTTCTACAGTATAAGTTACGTCGTATCCAATGAGACGGGGAAAAGCATCCATAAAACTAGAAACAGAGAAAGAAGGCATGTAGAGGAGCACATCGTCGATATACTTCCACCAAGCTAAAACACTATGGGACAAGAACAATGGATTATAATTAAGTTCAATCTGAGCATCTAGAAATATGGTGGCCAATAAGCCAGAGGCCCCTCCACCTTGTGGTAACCCTTCGTGTTGCTGATACAAATCACCATTGAATGTGAAATAATTGGCCTTATGGAGTATAAAATCTAATATAGATTGCAACATACTGACATCGATAGGGCAAGCAGCTTTAAACCAATCCTGACCCATAAAAAACTGCAGTAAATCCCATAAAGGAGGGATGCGAGTACTTGGGTACATTTCTCGTATTGCCATTGTAACTAATACATAACCTGGACGAGGCTGCAATTGTAGTAAATGATCGGTAAGCTTATTAATGTTAGACAGATTATGACACGAAAGCTTACTCTGGAGAGCAGCAGATAAGAAAAACTGACATAGCTTGTGTAAGGGGTGAGAGTACCATTGAATGGGACTGCAAATCGGACGGACCGGATTGTCAAGCTTATGGGTCTTGATAGTTCCATATAGATAAGGGAAGGTTGGCGAGGATGATAATAACTTCTTAAGGCTAGCATTTATAGAGGAGGGATAAAGATTAGGTTTAGCAGCATGAAGACGACACAAAGGATTAACAACCTTCCGGTACTGCGCCTGAATCTTGCGAGAAAGCTGGTCCTGATCACCGATGAATATTGAACAAGCTCCAGTACTAATATAACTCTGCAATAGGTCATCAATTTTTCCAATGTAAGAATCCCTATACATTAATATAGTGGCCTTGCACTTGTCAGACTGGACCAACAATAAATCATTACGAGCCTAAAGGAATTTATGAGTAACGTTGAATAAATGCGTAAGCATGGAATGGTAAGGTGAAGGAACACGATGAGTACGCATTGCAGCCAAGAATTTTACATAATGGTCATCCATCAAAGCCTTACAATAAAGTCCCAAATCATTTTGATATTCAGTGTGATACTTGTAATACTGAGCCAGGGCTGTGTAGTAATTGGAGATGGTAGGCGGAGCAACAGGACAGTAATTGGGACCAAAACTAACCAAAATACGCATCTCTAACGGAACAGTGATTATAGTGAGATTAATAAAATCCCCAGGTATCGCACAAGGGTAAAGAGCTGGAAAGTAATTAAGAGAGGGTACAGTGGGGAAAAGCTGTGGGGACAGGGACGGAAGAGAGTTGCCCATAAATGCTGAGACAGAGGGGGCCAGACGTGATGGGATGGTAGAGGTCGTAGTGACGGGGACCGTAGAGACTATACAAGAGGCTGTATCCATGACATTCTTGGCTATGACCTGGGCAACATTATGTTTTCTAGCAACGATTTTAGCAGGAGTTTTAGTGACGCTTTTTGTGGCAAGGAGTGGTCTTGATTGTGGGTCTGTTGCTGGCTTTGGGCATGAGGCCATGAGTTTGGGATCCGTTTCTGTTCCTGATGGGACGGTTGATATGGTTGATAAAGGGGTAATGATGGGTGTTGTGTTAGCCACACATGGATGCGGACCGGCGGATATTGCGGGTCTGGATGACATCATGGAGATAACAATTGCTGATATAGAAATCCGTAAGATGTGAGCCCGATATGACGAGATGAATTAAAAAGCGGCGGCTATAATAAAAACACAACAGTGAATAAAATAGTGAATAGAGGAATGAATAGATAAATAAATAATAAGTGAATGAATAAACAGAAAGAATAAACCAAGGAAAAGAATGAGCAAATGAATGGATAAATAAATGAATGGAGGGATAAAATTGATAAACTAAGTGGATGAATAAGATAAGCAAGTAGATGGATGAGAGGAATATATAAACAAACACATAGAATAACTAAATGTATATTAACAAGTAAGAGAACATATGAGTGGATAAGCAGAGAAAAATGGATAAATGAACTAATATACAAATACAATATATAATAATATATAAATGCGAAACAGATAAACAATAATGGATGAAGAAATAAATATGTATATATATACATACATAAATAAAAACAAAAATAAAAATAAAATAAAATGATAGTAATAAAATAAATAAAACGAAATGAAAAATAGGTTATTAAATTAATGAACAAATACAGTATAAATAATAATAATAAAAAATGAGACAACAGATAAATAATAATGCATAATATATATAAGTTAAATATTTATTTTTATTAATTTAGCAAAAATTTCATGTGTTTCTTATTCAGAGGCTGAAGCAGGAGAGACCGAGCGCAATTTTGCGAAGTTAGGAGATACCGAAGCCAAACGGGACTTTTCCAGACAAACAAATGGAAATCCCGTTTGGTAGCAACCATGCGTTCGAACAACATCGCATGATTGCTCCGTTAATGAGACTAAGCACAGGGCCGGATTTCGGGGTACGCGGGAGTTAACTCCTCCCTTACTAATTTCAAACGTCCTCGTTTGGGCCCCTGTACCTAGTTTCACACACCGCATCCGCTCTCCACCTCGCAAAAAGGAACCCGACACTCCCACTTAAAGCTACCATTTTTTATTGAGTTAAATACTTATTAACAATTGTTCATAAAAATAATTATAATATTAGATAATTAAATTATTGTTTATCTTATAATTTTTTTCAACTTAATTTTGATAATTTACAATTTTCTTTCCAATTTTAAAATTTTTACAAGCTTACTTAAATTTATTTATAAAATATAATTACAAAGTTAAATAACTAATTTATTGTTTAACTTATAATTTTTTCAAATTTAATTTCAATAATTTACAATTTTTTTTCCATTTAAAACTTTTACAAGCTTACTTAAATTTATTCATAAAATACAATTTATTAATTATTAATTATTAATTTTTCCAATTTAATTTCCATAAAAAATTTTTATATTATAACATTTTTTACTACAATTTTTTTATTTAGTAAGGAATTAAATATTGTTTTCTTTATTCTTACATTCATTCATTCACTCTTACTCCTTAAAATTAATTTACCACAGTTACTCTTCTTTCTTCTTCTCTTCTCTCATAACCTATCGGCTCAGAAAAACTTGAAAAACGACAACTATTAAAATTTTTATATTATTTTATATTTTCTTAAACCACGCTGTGCATTCTATAATAACTAATTACGTAGTTAATAAGGAAAAGAATAATTATTATTTTATTATAATAACTATCAATATTTTACCTTTTGGCAGCGCTATGCGCTTTATTATAAGTTAAGTAAAATATTAATAGATTTACATTATATTATTAGAGCAATTACCAATATTCTATCTTTTGGCAGCGCTATACGCTTTATTAAAAGTTAAATAAAATATTGATGGATTACCATTTATATTATTATGGTTATTATTAACATTACACAGCTCTTTGGCATGTGTCGTTGGAATTGCGAATTTTGTAAAAGTGTGCAAAATGTTTAATTTATTAAATACATGTGATTAAGAAATAAGACATGTGAGTAAGAAACAAAAATAGCTTATAAGTGAGCGGACGGTAATGGTTTTGGTTCTAAGAAAATTGCTTAAATTAAAACAAACTTTTGTTTGGTAATATTACATTGTTTTGTGTACCAAGCCGTGCGCGGTATGGGAAACCTTATTGTAGTCAAAATAGTCAAAGAATTGATTGGCTCAATCCTCGTCTAGTATGCAGAGAACACAGTTCTTTGGCAGCGCTATGCGCTTTATTAAATATTATAAGTAATTTTTTTCTTCTTATCTAATATGATTTTTGTGCACCACCCTACCAGATTCAGTTAAAACTGTTGAGTGGTGATTTTCTTTCACCTTTTCCTTCTTAAAACGCTTAGCCAATTTAGTCCCTATTCTTTTGTTTTGTTTTACATGAATCTCCTGTCCGGGTTCGTAGTCTTTAGCTTCCTCCTTATTTTTATTATGATATTTCATATCTTTTTTTGTTTATCCAATAGCCTTTCATAGTTCGCTAAACGGGTTTTTTTCATAGTCTTCTGGTCCAAAATTTAATATTCTTCCAAAAAATAAATCGACAGGTCTTTTATTTGTTACCGAATGAATGGAGTGGTTATATTCGTTCACAGCAGTCTCAACCAGTTCTGTAAAATTTTTACTTGAATCTTCCTGTTTTAGGCACCTCATGATTTCAGCAAGAGTTGAATGGAATCTCTCTACTTGTCCATTTACTTCACTTCTGTAAGGAGGGGTGGTGAAGATATTAATTTTTAAGTCATTTTCCATCATGAACCTGATTGACTGCGAATTAAAAGATTTTTCGTTATCGAAAACAACAGATTTTGGGACTCAAAAATAAAAAAGAATTTCTCTCAGCGGGTTTCTTATGTTTTCAGTACTCTTGCCATCTAACATCCTAACAACGGCGAACTTTGTAAATTTGCCGATTGCGGTAAGGATCTTCTTTTTATTGGTTGCAAAAATATCGATATGAAGAGTATGGCCAGGATGTGTTGGCATTGGGGTGGCACTTAAAACTTGATTACCAGGACGCCTATCATATTTATTTTCTTTGCATATCGTGCATTTTTTAATCACGATACGGATACGATTTAGGAATGTACTAAGGGAATGTACTAAGGAAAAATATAGATAAATAGTAACATTTTTGAGCATCCGTATCTAAATTATTAAAATAAAATATATTCATAAAAACAATAAAAGGAAAATCCCTAGTGTTGGGACTTTCGTCCTTTTTTAACCTTTTTTAAACTTTTTTTTACAAACAATAACAAAATGTAATACAGTCCATTAAAATCATATTATTTTAACCTTGATGTAGAAATTAGTCTTAAGATATTTTTGTATAAAAACACAACATTGTTTTAAATAAAATCAGTAACTACAAAATACTCAATCAAAGTACTTCAATAATATAATCAGTACATTTTGGTCCTTCGAGCCGGATATACCAAGAGTGCTATGATCAATAATATAATAGTACATTTTGGTCCTTCGAGCCGGATATAGCAAAATTGCTATATCAGTGTACTTCACTAATATAAAAGTACATTTTGGTCATTTGTAGATATGTTTCTGCATCCTG
>NW_024033688.1:0-7301 GCF_002237135.1 Teleopsis dalmanni
AAATTTACTTTCCGAAACTTTATTTACTTTTCCGTGATTTTTCTCTGTATGCATATGTATCATATATATGTGTGTTTCTACGTATGCATTTACCTTATACTGTAGAAAATATATTTTCTTGTTTAATTTTTATTCATTCTACTATTTGTTCTCTCATAAACATACACAAACATAATTTGATGGATTTCATCATAAATGCAATGTTGTCACATTTCTCAAAATACTTAAATATGTGCAGAATGTTTAAAGAGTATATTACATTTAAAAAAAGTTTTTAGTTTTATTAAACCCAATCATTAACATCTATTAAAAGTTTCTTTTGTTTACATTTGCACACGTGCGTAAAAGCTTTAGTAATTATTTTTTTTATTATCTATTTTGTATAACATTAGTTTTTGTTTAGTGTTTTTTTTATTCTGATCACAATAAAAATTTCTCATTACTATGAAAAAAAATACGAAACATACAAATTAAATAAAAACATTCTCTTAATTCAATATGTCTAAATAATAATAATTCATTAAACAGAATAATATAACAATTTTGCATCATTTGCATAAGGATAAGGAATTATTTGAAAATAATTTCTGTTGTACGAATACGAGAACGAGTACGCGTAATTACCGTACATTGTCTATAAAGTTTTGTTGTAACATTGAAAAAGTATTGTAAATTTTTTGCATTGCTATTTACTGTTATTCACGATTTAAAAAATTTTTGTTGCATTTACCATATTGAGTGGTGCTCGTGTCGGTTATCTTCATTTCTTGAACTTCGAATTTATTACTACATTTTTGGTTTATCATAATCAAACGTAACTGTAAATAAAGAAATTTAACATCAATCGGACTAGAAGAAAAATTGAACGCCCAAAGAATCCCTACTCAACCGCTAATATATTTTCGAGATGGAGTTTCTGGTGGATGAAAAAAATATTTCATAAGGGTTTGCAAGGACCACTTGAAGAGGAAGACTTATATCAGCACCGTAAAGACTTAGATAGTGAACGAGTAACTACAAAGTTTTCGTAAAAACAAGACGGTGCAATAATCCGTTCGCGTAGTTTAACTGCTGTGTATTTTATTTTAGAAGATTTAGTGTTTCCAGCAGAGATCGTAGGCAAACGTATTCGTGCCAAATTGGATGGCACCCAAATTATAAAGGTGCATTTGGATAAGAATCTACAAACGACCATTGAGCACAAAGTAAGTGTTAAATAACACTTATTTCATTAAATCTTTTTTTGCACTTGTGTTTTTTGCTGTTTAAAATTAGTGGTCCAATGTTTCGTTTACGCTTCATTGCTCAAACTGAATTGTAGCTTATTCATATATTGGTAACATTCATCAAATTTAATGAGTGTAGCAATTAACTTGCAGCAATTAATTCAATATGTCTAAATAATAATAATTCATTAAACAGAATAATATAACAATTTTGCATGATTTGCATAAGGAATTATTTGAAAATAATTTCTGTTGTACGAATACGAGAACGAGTACGCATAATTACCGTACATTGTCTATAAAGTTTTGTTGTAACATTGAAAAAATATTGTAAATTTTTTGCATTGCTATTTACTGTTATTCACGATTTAAAAAATTTTTGTTGCATTCACCATATTGAGTGGTGCTCGTGTCGGTTATCTTCATTTCTTGAACTTCGAATTTATTACTACATTTTTGGTTTATCATAATCAAACGTAACTGTAAATAAAGAAATTTTAACATGAATCGGACTAGAAGAAAATTGAACGCCCAAAGAATCCCTACTCAACCGCTAATATATTTTCGAGATGGAGTTTCTGGTGGATGAAAAAAATATTTCATAAGGGTTTGCAAGGACCACTTGAAGAGGAAGACTTATATCAGCACCGTAAAGACTTAGATAGTGAACGAGTAACTACAAAGTTTTCGTAAAAACAAGACGGTGCAATAATCCGTTCGCGTAGTTTAACTGCTGTGTATTTTATTTTAGAAGATTTAGTGTTTCCAGCAGAGATCGTAGGCAAACGTATTCGTGCCAAATTGGATGGCACCCAAATTATATATAAAGGTGCATTTGGATAAGAATCTACAAACGACCATTGAGCACAAAGTAAGTGTTAAATAACACTTATTTCATTAAATCTTTTTTTGCGCTTGTGTTTTTTGCTGTTTAAAATTAGTGGTCCAATGTTTCGTTTACGCTTCATTGCTCAAACTGAATTGTAGCTTATTCATATATTGGTAACATTCATCAAATTTAATGAGTCTAGCAATTAACTTGCAGCAATTAATTCAATATGTCTAAATAATAATAATTCATTAAACAGAATAATATAACAATTTTGCATGATTTGCATGATAAGGAATTATTTGAAAATAATTTCTGTTGTACGAATACGAGAACGAGTACGCGTAATTACCGTACATTGTCTATAAAGTTTTGTTGTAACATTGAAAAAGTGTTGTAAATTTTTTGCATTGCTATTTACTGTTATTCACGATTTAAAAAATTTTTGTTGCATTTACCATATTGAGTGGTGCTCGTGTCGGTTATCTTCATTTCTTGAACTTCGAATTTATTACTACATTTTTGGTTTATCATAATCAAACGTAACTGTAAATAAAGAAATTTAACATGAATCGGACTAGAAGAAAAATTGAACGCCCAAAGAATCCCTACTCAACCGCTAATATATTTTCGAGATGGAGTTTCTGGTGGATGAGAAAAATATTTCATAAGGGTTTGCAAGGACCACTTGAAGAGGAAGAGTTATATCAGCACCGTAAAGACTTAGATAGTGAACGAGTAACTACAAAGTTTTCGTAAAAACAAGACGGTGCAATAATCCGTTCGCGTAGTTTAACTGCTGTGTATTTTATTTTAGAAGATTTAGTGTTTCCAGCAGAGATCGTAGGCAAACGTATTCGTGCCAAATTGGATGGCACCCAAATTATATATAAAGGTGCATTTGGATAAGAATCTACAAACGACCATTGAGCACAAAGTAAGTGTTAAATAACACTTATTTCATTAAATCTTTTTTTGCGCTTGTGTTTTTTGCTGTTTAAAATTAGTGGTCCAATGTTTCGTTTACGCTTCATTGCTCAAACTGAATTGTAGCTTATTCATATATTGGTAACATTCATCAAATTTAATGAGTGTAGCAATTAACTTGCAGCAATTAATTCAATATGTCTTAATAATAATAATTCATTAAACAGAATAATATAACAATTTTGCATGATTTGCATAAGGATAAGGAATTATTTGAAAATAATTTCTGTTGTACGAATACGAGAACGAGTACGCATAATTACCGTACATTGTCTATAAAGTTTTGTTGTAACATTGAAAAAATATTGTAAATTTTTTGCATTGCTATTTACTGTTATTCACGATTTAAAAAATTTTTGTTGCATTCACCATATTGAGTGGTGCTCGTGTCGGTTATCTTCATTTCTTGAACTTCGAATTTATTACTACATTTTTGGTTTATCATAACCAAACGTAACTGTAAATAAAGAAATTTAACATGAATCGGACTAGAAGAAAAATTGAACGCCCAAAGAATCCCTACTCAACCGGTAATATATTTTCGAGATGGAGTTTCTGGTGGATGAGAAAAATATTTCATAAGGGTTTGCAAGGACCACTTGAAGAGGAAGAGTTATATCAGCACCGTAAAGACTTAGATAGTGAACGAGTAACTACAAAGTTTTCGTAAAAACAAGACGGTGCAATAATCCGTTCGCGTAGTTTAACTGCTGTGTATTTTATTTTAGAAGATTTAGTGTTTCCAGCAGAGATCGTAGGCAAACGTATTCGTGCCAAATTTGATGGCACCCAAATTATAAAGGTGCATTTGGATAAGAATCTACAAACGACCATTGAGCACAAAGTAAGTGTTAAATAACACTTATTTCATTAAATCTTTTTTTGCACTTGTGTTTTTTGCTGTTTAAAATTAGTGGTCCAATGTTTCGTTTACGCTTCATTGCTCAAACTGAATTGTAGCTTATTCATATATTGGTAACATTCATCAAATTTAATGAGTGTAGCAATTAACTTGCAGCAATTAATTCAATATGTCTTAATAATAATAATTCATTAAACAGAATAATATAACAATTTTGCATGATTTGCATAAGGATAAGGAATTATTTGAAAATAATTTCTGTTGTACGAATACGAGAACGAGTACGCATAATTACCGTACATTGTCTATAAAGTTTTGTTGTAACATTGAAAAAATATTGTAAATTTTTTGCATTGCTATTTACTGTTATTCACGATTTAAAAAATTTTTGTTGCATTTACCATATTGAGTGGTGCTCGTGTCGGTTATCTTCATTTCTTGAACTTCGAATTTATTACTACATTTTTGGTTTATCATAACCAAACGTAACTGTAAATAAAGAAATTTAACATGAATCGGACTAGAAGAAAAATTGAACGCCCAAAGAATCCCTACTCAACCGGTAATATATTTTCGAGATGGAGTTTCTGGTGGATGAAAAAAATATTTCATAAGGGTTTGCAAGGACCACTTGAAGAGGAAGACTTATATCAGCACCGTAAAGACTTAGATAGTGAACGAGTAACTACAAAGTTTTCGTAAAAACAAGACGGTGCAATAATCCGTTCGCGTAGTTTAACTGCTGTGTATTTTATTTTAGAAGATTTAGTGTTTCCAGCAGAGATCGTAGGCAAACGTATTCGTGCCAAATTGGATGGCACCCAAATTATATATAAAGGTGCATTTGGATAAGAATCTACAAACGACCATTGAGCACAAAGTAAGTGTTAAATAACACTTATTTCATTAAATCTTTTTTTGCGCTTGTGTTTTTTGCTGTTTAAAATTAGTGGTCCAATGTTTCGTTTACGCTTCATTGCTCAAACTGAATTGTAGCTTATTCATATATTGGTAACATTCATCAAATTTAATGAGTGTAGCAATTAACTTGCAGCAATTAATTCAATATGTCTTAATAATAATAATTCATTAAACAGAATAATATAACAATTTTGCATGATTTGCATAAGGATAAGGAATTATTTGAAAATAATTTCTGTTGTACGAATACGAGAACGAGTACGCATAATTACCGTACATTGTCTATAAAGTTTTGTTGTAACATTGAAAAAATATTGTAAATTTTTTGCATTGCTATTTACTGTTATTCACGATTTAAAAAATTTTTGTTGCATTTACCATATTGAGTGGTGCTCGTGTCGGTTATCTTCATTTCTTGAACTTCGAATTTATTACTACATTTTTGGTTTATCATAATCAAACGTAACTGTAAATAAAGAAATTTAACATGAATCGGACTAGAAGAAAAATTGAACGCCCAAAGAATCCCTACTCAACCGCTAATATATTTTCGAGATGGAGTTTCTGGTGGATGAGAAAAATATTTCATAAGGGTTTGCAAGGACCACTTGAAGAGGAAGAGTTATATCAGCACCGTAAAGACTTAGATAGTGAACGAGTAACTACAAAGTTTTCGTAAAAACAAGACGGTGCAATAATCCGTTCGCGTAGTTTAACTGCTGTGTATTTTATTTTAGAAGATTTAGTGTTTCCAGCAGAGATCGTAGGCAAACGTATTCGTGCCAAATTGGATGGCACCCAAATTATAAAGGTGCATTTGGATAAGAATCTACAAACGACCATTGAGCACAAAGTAAGTGTTAAATAACACTTATTTCATTAAATCTTTTTTTGCACTTGTGTTTTTTGCTGTTTAAAATTAGTGGTCCAATGTTTCGTTTACGCTTCATTGCTCAAACTGAATTGTAGCTTATTCATATATTGGTAACATTCATCAAATTTAATGAGTGTAGCAATTAACTTGCAGCAATTAATTCAATATGTCTAAATAATAATAATTCATTAAACAGAATAATATAACAATTTTGCATGATTTGCATAAGGAATTATTTGAAAATAATTTCTGTTGTACGAATACGAGAACGAGTACGCATAATTACCGTACATTGTCTATAAAGTTTTGTTGTAACATTGAAAAAATATTGTAAATTTTTTGCATTGCTATTTACTGTTATTCACGATTTAAAAAATTTTTGTTGCATTCACCATATTGAGTGGTGCTCGTGTCGGTTATCTTCATTTCTTGAACTTCGAATTTATTACTACATTTTTGGTTTATCATAACCAAACGTAACTGTAAATAAAGAAATTTAACATGAATCGGACTAGAAGAAAAATTGAACGCTCAAAGAATCCCTACTCAAACGCTAATATATTTTCGAGATGGAGTTTCTGGTGGATGAGAAAAATATTTCATATGGGTTTGCAAGGACCACTTGAAGAGGAAGAGTTATATCAGCATCGTAAAGACTTAGATAGTGAACGAGTAACTACAAAGTTTTCGTAAAAACAAGACGGTGCAATAATCCGTTCGCGTAGTTTAACTGCTGTGTATTTTATTTTAGAAGATTTAGTGTTTCCAGCAGAGATCGTAGGCAAAAGTATTCGTGCCAAATTGGATGGCACCCAAATTATAAAGGT
Source organism: Teleopsis dalmanni (assembly GCF_002237135.1). Classification (NCBI taxonomy): domain Eukaryota; kingdom Metazoa; phylum Arthropoda; class Insecta; order Diptera; family Diopsidae; genus Teleopsis; species Teleopsis dalmanni. The sequence continues at coordinate 6,527 of NW_024033688.1, forward strand.
GCATTTGGATAAGAATCTACAAACGACCATTGAGCACAAAGTAAGTGTTAAATAACACTTATTTCATTAAATCTTTTTTTGCACTTGTGTTTTTTGCTGTTTAAAATTAGTGGTCCAATGTTTCGTTTACGCTTCATTGCTGAAACTGAATTGTAGCTCATTTATATATTGGTAACATTCATCAAATTTAATGAGTCTAGCAATTAACTTGCAGCAATTAATTCAATATGACTAAATAATAATAATTCATTAAACAGAATAATATAACAATTTTGCATGATTTGCATAAGGAATTATTTGAAAATAATTTCTGTTGTACGAATACGAGAACGAGTACGCGTAATTATCGTACATTGTCTATAAAGTTTTGTTGTAACATTGAAAAAGTGTTGTAAGTTTTTTGCATTGCTATTTACTGCTATTCACGATTTAAAAAATTTTTGTTGCATTTACCATATTGAGTGGTGCTCGTGTCGGTTATCTTCATTTCTTGAACTTCGAATTTATTACTACATTTTTGGTTTATCATAATCAAACGTAACTGTAAATAAAGAAATTTAACATGAATCGGACTAGAAGAAAAATTGAACGCCCAAAGAATCCCTACTCAACCGCTCATATATTTTCGAGATGGAGTTTCTGGTGGATGAGAAAAATATTTCATAAGGGTTTGCAAGGACCACTTGAAGAGGAAGACTTATATCAGCACCGTAAAGACTTAGATAGAGAACGAGTAACTACAAAGTTTTCGTAAAAACAAGACGGTGCAATAATC
>NW_024033689.1:0-7301 GCF_002237135.1 Teleopsis dalmanni
GCACTGTCCAACAAGTGGCCCCACTGAAGTGAAGGATTAGTCGAAGTAGACCACGAAACGACTTGGGTCCTTTTTCGTCCTTCGATTCTCGGATGTTGTTATTGAGTTAAAACTGGAGTGGCTTCCGTTCGCATAACTACATCTTTTGTTAATGCAAGCAGCTCATTTAGCTTGAGGTTTCCTGCCAAGCCGTCACCAACCCAATGGTGTCCCAAGACAGTTTTCCTCCTACTTGCCAGTGCTGGACATTGGCACAATATATGCACCGCTGTCTCCTTTTCTTCTAGACATAGTCTGCAAGTGTCTTCCTCAGCAAAAGTTATCTTTTTGAGGTGATACTTGAAGTTGCCATTAATTAGTGAGGTCAGCCAGCTTAGGATGCTCCGTGAATAGCTAAGCACCTTTATCGCTTCTCTGGCCCACGGTTTAGGTAACATGAGTTTGGTCTGTCTACAAGTGCTCAACTCTCTCCATCTATTAAGATGAAGTGAGATTATCCACTTATAGACATAGGCTGCCGTCATGCTGTACCCCAATAGTATTCTGAGCTCTGGGCCACAGAAATTATGGCTTGATTCTTGCTTTACAAGTTCATCTGCCTTCTCGTTTTGCTCAATACCGATGTGTCCTTTAACCCACATGATCGTCACCTCATTTCCATGAGCACATTCCATGAGCTTCGTTACACATTCTTGTACACATTCTTTGCATGCTTTTGATAACTGCTTGGTTGTCCAGCGCTAGCAGAATCTTTTTCTGATATACCTGACAATCCAATAGGTGATCCAAAGCATGTGAGACCGCCATAAGTTCCACTTGATAGACGGAAACATATATTCCTAGATGTAGAGTGCACTTTAGATTTAGCTCTTTCGAGTAAACCGCAGCACCAACTCTGCCATCCATTAAGGAGCCATCGGTAAAGTTGCAGATGTCATTCATTTCACATTCATTATGTAGAAGGCCGTCTACTATCAGTGTTCTATAGGACACTTCTGTCCCATAAACTCTCCTCATAGTCTCTAATGGCATCTGCGTTTCCTTGACCGCTGCCTGGACCAGATCAAGAATCTTACGATGGCCCACTAATTTTCCGAAGTTGTTCCACGTGGAGCTCCGGTTCATGCGAATTGCTGCCAGTACCGTCGTTTTCTTTATATGTAAATCCAACGGAAGCAAACCTAGCATCGCCTCTAATGCCGGTGTTGGTGTAGTTCGCATATTCCAACACAGGCTAGTCGCTGGACTCTATCTAACTTCGTCTTTATTGTCTTTTGGGTGACTTTACACCACCAGACAACTGACGCATATGTTATAATAGGTCTGACCATTATCGTATGGATCCAGTGCATCGATTTTGGGGATATCCTTCATCGTCTTCCGCACACTCTCTTACATTGAAATAGAGCTCTCTTCGCTTTCCTGATCTTTTCATCCACATTTTCATTCCAAGTCAGTTTATTATCAAGGACAATACCTAGATACTTCACCGACTTTGATACGCGAATATTATTATCAAAAAGTTAGAAGGGCTCCATTGACAGACTTCTCTTTCTCGTGAAGAGGACAGTGTCTGATTTCGTGGCATTGATGGCCAGGCCTTGTTCCCTATACCATTTTTCGACGCATTTGAGAGCACCTCTCATCACGTTTCTAATGCTGTCTGGGAACTTGCCATTCACCATCAGTGCTATGGTATATCGTCCGTATACCTAATTGTTTGTATGCCTTTGAAGTCAAGCTGTTGAAGTAGAGAGTCTATGGTCACGTTCCACTGAAATGGTCAAAGCACCCCTCCCTGTGGGCAGCCTCTGACTGTTCTGCCTCTCAGTCTATGTCTTCCATTTTGTAGGTTTACTGCTCTTTGCCTTAGCATGAAATCTATCCATCCAATAATGAGTGAACCGACTTCTCGGTCAGTTAGAGCAGATTTTAATTTATCAAAGCTTATTTTGTCAAAGGCTCCTTCGATGACCATCATGATGGCCATCGAAATGCCTCCTGAAGTCAGCTCTCTCTCTTAGCTGTCCTCACGACTTCGTGCAGGGCAGTCTCTGTGGATCTCCCCGCCCTATACGCATGTTGACATCTGCTTAAAGGATATTTCATTAGCGTGGTGCATTCTAGGTAGTCCACTATTACCTTTTCCATAGCTTTAAGCATGAAAGAGGTAAGGCTAACTGGCCTGAATGACTTTGCTTCTGTGTAATCATTTTTTCCTGGCTTTGGTAGAAAAGTCACCCTTGATTCTCTCCAAGCTTTAGGGACGTACCTTGTTGCCAGTGATGTCCTGAATATCTCCGTGAGCCTAACAGCGAGCAGGTCAATTCACCAATGCAGGAGTGTTGGAAATATGCCATCCAACCCCGGTGACTTAAATGGAGCGAATGTAAAAATAGCAGTCCAAACAACATTTATAATCACCATAAGTTCTGCACCAAATCATTTCTATGTTAATTCTTCTGGAGAAGCCACATAAATTAAAACTTACAGGAAAATGGATCTCAATGAAAGTACTAAATGACTCACCTATGCATCCATCATTGCAACAAAATTCTGTCGATTAACCAAGCCCTGAGAACGAAACATTAGTGACAAACTAATGAAACCAAATCACATCAGAAATCCAATCAATATTCAAACAGAAATTCCGCCAAGACTCACGCTTCCGGGAAAACAAAGCTATCTTAAAATAACAATTTGTGGCCTTATAAAAGCCCAGATTCGGTTATTCCAAAGCATGTATTTATTAAAGACTTTCCTTATAGAATAAAATATTACATCAAATCTGACTCCACCAAAATACGAAACCTCAATAAAGCTGGTTAAGGGACAACCGAGTCAGAATGCAAAAATCATCGCAGCAGAAATTCTTTGAGTCTGAACGAAACCTGTAAAAATGAGTTTCCTCAGCACACGGTTTGGAACAACTAACAAAGTCAAGTAAATACCAAAATCAATATTCTCAAAATCTGACTAGAAAATAATACGAAAAAAATACAGACAAGTATTTAAAAATTTAGCACATGTCAATTGGTACTAATATGAGACATATTTAAAAATTTGCAATGACATACCACAAAAACACAGGGAAAGATCATAACTTCAGAAATTCGAGCGCAACAAAGATAGGCACAAACACACTGATTCAATCATCAAACCCAATTGTTCAACAAACAAAAGAAGAATTACAAGATGTTGTTACTATAGCTACTCACCACAAATATGGAATGCCGCACCAAATCCTACGAAAATTTAAAGCCTAAACGTTACAATCTAAAAGAATGAGAACATACTCACTCAGGATGGTACAGTAGAGCAACGCTACATAAGATCGACAGATAAACCAATTAGAAACACTACCTAAACGCAACATAATAAAACCCGGTGTCCAGACAAGAGGCAATCGGACCAATATAACCACTGCCAAAACATACGCACATACTTAATTTCAACAAAAATAAAAACACGTGACAACTGATGTACCAGTACCCAAAAAAAAATTTGAACAATCCACGGATATAAAATAAGTAGAAGGCCCAACCGTGCTTCGCCAAACTGTCGCAGCATGATTGCTGATGCTGCTTTACTGTGATGAATATTCAGTTGTTCAACCTTTATGTTTTTCTGGTATGGGCCCACCCGCCTCCCTAACAGTCTACACAGACCCGCTAGCCCCATACCAGAGGCGTTGTCTTGCTCGTCGTGCATCCCTTTAGAATTTCACTTTGGCTTGATCAAGACCACAGTTGAGCCTACCCCCTGCGGTCTTAATCGCCTCCGCGTCTTCTTTCGGGCACCACACTGTGAGCCTGACTCCAGCACTGCTCTCCTCGCCAAACTTGTTGAAGTTAGTAACTGTTAATTTGTGTTTTTACAATTTAACTTTATTCTTATCGGAAGTCAAAAGTTAATCTATTTCTATATTTTTACAAAATGTTAAATACAGTTAATCAAATAAGAATAGCCTACTATTCAATTATGATTATACATTTCCAACATTCTCTTGGACCTAATTTTTGAAACCACTAAAGTAATGTTTAACATGACATTGAATTTTGTTTATTCTAGATTAAAACGAACAGGTTGTCTTCTCCTTCTAACCGACCGTCTTAATTGAACTGGCAACTGATCAGTGTGTGTGGACCCATATCTGTCGTCGGACTCCGCTTTGTCGTCTTTCTCTCTTTGATTTTGTTTCAAGTCAGATCCAGTAGTGATTATTGTTTCATCGGTCCCCATTTTGTCGTCTTTCTCTGTTTGACTATGTTCCGGGTCGGATCCCGTAGTAATTGTTGTTTCCTCAACCGGTGGTGTCCGAATACCGAAATCTAAATCAATATCAATATTATCTGCCCTAAGCTGATTTGAATGCGATGACGATAAATTTCGACGTATTTGATTTTGATGTCGTTTTATGTAACCATTTTCAGTTTGAATAAAATACATTTTATTTCCCAGCAATTTCTGTATCACGCCTCTGATCCATTTATGCGATCCCGAATAATTACGAGCTAACACTTTCTCTCCAACTCCGAATTTATTTCTATTTTGAGTTTTCATAGTCTCCATAACTTTCGGGAACAACGCCGATAAAATGGTTCTTGGTTGCCGCCCATGTAACAACTCTGCTGGCGATTTATCAGTTGCTAAGTTTGGAGTAGTTCCATACGTTGTAAGATATTTATACAACGCTTTGTCAATATGTTGTTCCTCTTTCATAATTTTTGTTACTGCTTCCTTAAAAGTTCTCACATGTCTTTCCGCTAACCCATTCGAAGCCGGATGAAAAGGAGCAGACGTGAGGTGCTGAATTGTGTTCATTTCACAAAACTTTTGAAATTCATTGGACGTGAATTGTGTTCCGTTGTCTGTCACGATAGTGTACGGAAGACCTTCGATAGAAAAAATTTTTTGTAGAGCTCCAACTGTTGTTACAGCTGTTATTGTTGATAGTTCCACAATATATGGAAATTTTGAATATGCATCCACAACTATGAGCCACATACGTTTAAAGAATGGACCCGCGAAATCCAAATGAACTCTTTCCCACGGCCTACTAGGTTCTGGCCATGCAGAAAATTCTCGCTTTGGTTGACTTGCACCTTGTTGACAAGATGAACAATCATCATGAATACGTTCTATGGCTTTATCAATAAGAGGAAACCACACATATCGTCTTGCCATCTGTTTCATACGACCTTTACCCCAATGACCCTCGTGTAACAAATTTAATACTTGAGATTGCAGTGCTTTCGGTAGCACCACTCTAGTATATTCAGCCTGAAGAAGTAACACTCCATTCTGAAATGATAAGCAAAATCTGCGATTAAAGTACGGTTTGATACTACCTTCAGATTTCGGCAATTGTTCAGGCCAGCCATCTTGTACATATCTGCTGACACGTTGAAGAGTGTTGTCATTAGCAGTCATATCCTTTACTAATGTTGCATTTACTGGAAGATAATCCACAGCATTTTGATAAACAGTATCGACATCATCTAACATCACAACTTCCTTTCTATCAAATTGTATGTCATCCCCACACGGCAATCTGGAAAGAGCATCAGCGTTAGCATTCTGAGATGAACTTTTGAACCGTATAATGTATTCATATGCTTGAAGTACAATAGCCCAACGCTGTAAACGATGCAACGCCATCACTGGCAACTTTCTATTCGGATTAAACAGTGTTGTCAACGCTTGATGATCAGTTATTAATTCAAAACGTCTTCCATAAAGATATTGATGAAACTTGGTCACTCCATAAATTATTGCTAATGCCTCTTTTTCGATTTGAGAATAGCGTTCTTGGCTGCTGTTTAATTTTTTTGAAGCATACGCGATTGGCTTCTCTGAACCATCAGCATAACGATGTGAAATTACTGCGCCGATTCCATACTTAGATGCATCTACTGCTAACACTATAGGCTTCTTATCATCATAATGAACGAGTTCCGTAGCTTTGATCATAGCATTCTTCAATGCTTGAAAAGCATCTTCATGATATGCTGTCCATTTAAACACAGCATTCTTTTTCCTTAGTTCATTTAAAGGAGCAGCTAATATGGAAAACTGTTTAATGAATTTGTTATAATAATTAACTTTTCCAATGAAAGCTTCAACTTCTTGAATATTACGAGGACGCGGCATTAATTTGATTGCCTCTACACATTTTCCTGTGGGCATTAATCCATTCACATTGATTACGTGTCCAACATAATCTACCTGCTCTTGCGCAAAACTACATTTTTCGCTTTTACATGTCAAGCCGTATTCTTCCAAACGTTGAAAAATTTTGAAAACATTATTCAAATGTTCTTTATTATTTCGACCTGTTACGATTATATCATCTAAATAAACTGCACAGTTCGGTATTCCAGCGGTTACTTCTTCCATAAGACGTTGAAATATGCCAGGAGCACTGGCAATACCGAATGGCAATCGTTGAAACTGGAACAAACCAAATGGCGTATTAATGACTAGAAGTTCTTTTGTTGCGTCAGACAATTCTACTTGCAAGTACGCTTCACTAAGATCAATTTTTGTGAAAAATTGTCCTCCTTGAAGTTTATAAAAAAGTTCCTCAACTCTAGGAATTGGATACCTGTCAATCTCAATTTGCGAGTTCACACCAATTCTGAAATCTGCACAAATACGTAATTTTCCATTTGGCTTTGACACTACAACTATAGGAGCGGCCCAGACGCTGCTTCTGATAGCTTTCAAAACTCCAATATTTACCAACCGATCAATTTCGATGCGAACGTCTTCTCTTTTCGCAAACGGCAGGTTGTATGGTTTAAAGAATTTAGGCTTAGCATCTGACTTCAATCTGATTTCAGCTTTGAACAACGTACAACGCCCCAATTTCGAAGAAAAAATGTTAGCATGTTGACATCTGAGTTCATGTAGAGATGCGGTTAAACTTTGTTGACTGTCACAAGGATTATTTGCATAACATTCAATAACAGGTAACTGCAGTTTGAAATTTAATACTGTAAACAAATCCAATCCCAGTATGTTAGTAACATATTCATCGTTAACTACAAGTATCTCAAGGCTTCGAGTAATATTTCCATACTTGACATTTACTCTGAGAGAACCCTTAAGAAAAATAACAGCTCCTCCATACGCTCTCAGAACTTTATTCGTAGGCCCACAACTAGGTCTACCCAGTTGTTTATATGCCGCCAAACCAATTAAGGAACATGTTGCACCAGTATCTACTTGAAATGTTAAAATTTCGTTATTTATATTGAGGTCAACGAAAATTTTAGATGAACTAAGTTGCGAATCAA
>NW_024033690.1:0-7300 GCF_002237135.1 Teleopsis dalmanni
AACAGAATAATATAACAATTTTGCATGATTTGCATAAGGAATTATTTGAAAATAATTTCTGTTGTACGAATACGAGAACGAGTACGCGTAATTACCGTACATTGTCTATAAAGTTTTGTTGTAACATTGAAAAAATATTGTAAATTTTTTGCATTGCTATTTACTATTATTCACTATTTAAAAAATTTTTGTTGCATTTACCATATTGAGTGGTGCTCGTGTCGGTTATCTTCATTTCTTGAACTTCGAATTTATTACTACATTTTTGGTTTCTCATAATCAAACGTAACTGTAAATAAAGAAATTTAACATGAATCGGACTAGAAGAAAAATTGAACGCCCAAAGAATCCCTACTCAACCGCTAATATATTTTCGAGATGGAGTTTCTGGTGGATGAGAAAAATATTTCATAAGGGTTTGCAAGGACCACTTGAAGAGGAAGACTTATATCAGCACCGTAAAGACTTAGATAGTGAACGAGTAACTACAAAGTTTTCGTAAAAACAAGACGGTGCAATAATCCGTTCGCGTAGTTTAACTGCTGTGTATTTTATTTTAGAAGATTTAGTGTTTCCAGCAGAGATCGTAGGCAAATGTATTTGTGGCAAATTGGATGGCACCCAAATTATAAAGGTGCATTTGGATAAGAATCTACAAACGACCATTGAGCACAAAGTAAGTGTTAAATAACACTTATTTCATTAAATCTTTTTTTGCCCTTGTGTTTTTTGCTGTTTAAAAATAGTGGTTCCATTTCGTTTATCGCTTCTATAGTTGGGGTAACATTCATCAAAATTTAATGAGTCTAGGCATTATTGCGCAATTATCAATTGTTACAAATATATATTCTAACAGAATAATATAACAATTTTGCATCATTTGCATAAGGATAAGGAATTATTTGAAAATAATTTCTGTTGTACGAATACGAGAACGAGTACGCGTAATTACCGTACATTGTCTATAAAGTTTTGTTGTAACATTGAAAAAATATTGTAAATTTTTTGCATTGCTATTTACTGTTATTCACGATTTAAAAAATTTTTGTTGCATTCACCATATTGAGTGGTGCTCGTGTCGGTTATCTTCATTTCTTGAACTTCGAATTTATTACTACATTTTTGGTTTATCATAACCAAACGTAACTGTAAATAAAGAAATTTAACATCAATCGGACTAGAAGAAAAATTGAACGCCCAAAGAATCCCTACTCAACCGCTAATATATTTTCGAGATGGAGTTTCTGGTGGATGAGAAAAATATTTCATAAGGGTTTGCAAGGACCACTTGAAGAGGAAGAGTTATATCAGCACCGTAAAGACTTAGATAGTGAACGAGTAACTACAAAGTTTTCGTAAAAACAAGACGGTGCAATAATCCGTTCGCGTAGTTTAACTGCTGTGTATTTTATTTTAGAAGATTTAGTGTTTCCAGCAGAGATCGTAGGCAAACGTATTCGTGCCAAATTTGATGGCACCCAAATTATAAAGGTGCATTTGGATAAGAATCTACAAACGACCATTGAGCACAAAGTAAGTGTTAAATAACACTTATTTCATTAAATCTTTTTTTGCACTTGTGTTTTTTGCTGTTTAAAATTAGTGGTCCAATGTTTCGTTTACGCTTCATTGCTCAAACTGAATTGTAGCTTATTCATATATTGGTAACATTCATCAAATTTAATGAGTGTAGCAATTAACTTGCAGCAATTAATTCAATATGTCTTAATAATAATAATTCATTAAACAGAATAATATAACAATTTTGCATGATTTGCATAAGGATAAGGAATTATTTGAAAATAATTTCTGTTGTACGAATACGAGAACGAGTACGCATAATTACCGTACATTGTCTATAAAGTTTTGTTGTAACATTGAAAAAATATTGTAAATTTTTTGCATTGCTATTTACTGTTTTCACGAGTTTAAAAATTTGTTGCCTTTACCCTATTGAGTGGTGCTCGTTTTCGGTTATAGATTTAATAGTGCTATAAAAAGATATTCACTTGATCAATTTGACTCAAATTTAACATAAAATTCACAACATCTTTTTTGTGATCGGATTTGTTTTATATTGATTTAAATTTTCATGAACTAATAAATACTAATCAGGGGCTCGTAAAGTTGTTCTAACGGTGTCGGAACGCGATCGATGCGTAGGAATACATACTTGCTCTCTGACAGCTCGCTGGGTACTAAGACTGGTTGTTGACCGTGTCGCAGTCCAGGTTGAGTTCGTACATTACCTAAGTTTCTGCGCAGTAACTTTACGAAGTCTGTTTCGCTTGGTTTGATTTTGACTTCTGTCAGCAACTGTACCGGGACTCTGAGAGGGTTGCCGTACTACAACAACAATGGGCTTGGCTGCTTCAGTTGACACTGTGTCTTGAAGTCCACTTAAAGCATGCTACCGAATATCATCAATTTTTTGCTGAAATAAAAGATGCCGAGCAATGGCTCGTGAAGCGTGATGACATTTTAAATAGCAAATATTCTCAATCGGATTTTGGTCTTGATCAAGGTGAAGCTTTATTACGTGGTATGCAGGATTTACGTGAAGAATTGAATGCTTTTAGTGAAACTGTTGCTAATTTGACCCATCGGGCTCAAACAATTGTTCCACTATATAAAAGACGACAACCGGTAAATAATCAATGCTCTGTACAAGCAATATGTGCTTATAAGCAGCAAGGTCAACTACAAATTGAAAAGGGAGAAACTTGTATCTTGCTCGATAACTCTAGTCGAGTTAAATGGAGAATTTGTAATTCAATAGGACAAGAGGGTTCAATTCCTAGTGCTTGCTTATTAATGCCTCCTCCTGACCAAGAGGCAATTGATGCAGCTGAACGACTTAAACGGTTATTCGATCGTTCTGTGACCAATTTCTTGCAGTGGGTCCAGAACAGCGTACAGCGATACGGCGTGCACTCAATGATGACGCAGATAAACTTTTAAGTGAGGGTGATCCAAATGATCCACAATTAAGACGTTTACGCCGTGAAATGGATGAAGTAAATCGTTTATTTGACGAATTTGAAAAACGCGCTAGAGCTGAAGGTAAATTAATTTAATTAAATTAGTTTATTTTTATTTTTTCTACCAGCGGGGTATATTCACCAATTATAAAAACATTTTATCAAATAACTGTCATACGAACTTAATTTCAATTAAATTTAAGTGTAAATTTTTTACTTGATGTTAGATTGAATACATAAATTTGTTTAGTACGAAAATAGTATTCTCTTCAGTAGTGTCTTATTAAAACTATTTCTGTATCGTTTGTGATGAAGAAATTATTTGCCAGCCGTAGAACTCGTGGTACTAAATAAATAATTTTAGCTTAAATTTAATTTTACAGATTTAAAACGTATTCAAATATTTTATTATACTTTTTAGAGGAAAGCAAACAAGTTAGCCGAATCTTCACAGAAGAATGCATTGCAATCAAAGGAAAACTTGAGGACATATTAATCTCAATTCTCGCTTTGGAAATTTACTTTGCTTCATTTCAAGAAGCGCCAAACGAAAATGGATGTGTGTATGCGAGAGTTGTCTGACTACGAGAGAAGGAATAGAGAAAGAGCGAAAAACAATATATTCGCTAATAAATTAATTTATAAAAAAATTGTAATTTATATTACAAATTTTTTTTAAACAATTATAATAAACTAAATATATATAAGCTTATAATATATGTTTGCCCCTTAACAAATATATAACAAAAAATATTTTATGCAAATAAATTTTGCGCGGCAGTTTTTTGCACTTGTCATTTTACTCTTATTCGTATGTGAATTTGATCAAAAATCATTTGCTCTGCTCTCTCACTGCAAGCAAACGGTTCAGTTTCTGTTATTTCTTCTTTCTCTATTTAACAACTTTTTTATACAGTTTTTCGATTTTCGTTTTTGCTGTTGTTTGTTTGCACAGAGTAGAACATAAATATTTTAGGCGGCCACCGTCTTGGAAGTCAAGTTATTTGTTTTTGAGGCCGTGCACTACACACTACACACATATGGTGTGTTTGTTAGTTTGTTTAATTTGTTGTGCAAGCGATGTTTGCAAATTTTCTTTTTATCTTCCCTTTCTGTTAGCAGAAGTAGCCAATTTCCTCAAAGAATTACTATTTTGAATCTTAAATTATTATTTGTTAATTTCAGAGCTACCTCAAACAAAATAAATCAAAACTTATATGCTTTGTTAACTAAAAGCCTGCAGTAAATTATTGAAATCCAATGCATTTAAAAATGTACGCATGTACATGTAAATGAACTGCGCATGTAAAACAAAATTTTTGAACGTGCAGCCAAAAATTGCGACATCAGAAGCACATTAGCCTATACGATATCTAGATATACTATAAAATATTATTAAATATTTACATAGCTTCCTTAGCAAAAAAAAAAAAAAATTGATTTTAGAATGACTTTAAAAACTTTATCTAAAGTACATACATATATATTTGATGCATGAATCAAACCTTTTTAGTGGTTCATTGAATTCTTTTTTTATAATAAAATTATTTGCGAATTAATTTAAGGATTAAGTTTGCAGAAAAAAAGGTTTTTTTTTCTTAATAAATTAATAATAGTAAATAATTACACAAATTTACCGGCTAAAAAATTCTTTTATGAGTTCATTTAATTTTTATTTCGACGAAATTCATCGGAATACTCTAGAAATTCATTTAAATCAGTGTCAAAAATGTCTTTAAAATAATTATTTTCTATATATGAAAGTTATTTTCTATGTAAATTGCTATAATTTTTAATTTTATTAAATTATTACATTAGTTTTGCTGATATAATTAATATATAATATATTTTTGAGTTAATTGAATTTTATTAAGTAAAAATTCATTTTCCTGCTTTGCGGGTTTTACTATTTACGTATATTAATAAACTGCAATTAAAAATGATTTAATTCATAAAATTGTAAAAAAATTTAAAAAAAATTATTTAAATAATTTATATTTATACATGTTATATAAAATTTAAATATTTAAAAAAACTAATAAGCCGAAAAATATATCAATTAAAGTGCATTTCCACAATCCACATTCATTGTGCAGTTTTATAAACTGTAAAACTTCTGCATAACATTTTGTTTGTTATTCAAAAGAGAAGGAACGCATATAAATCATACAGTTACTATACTAAACAATTGGTGAGAAGAGCATTGTGGATTGTATTGCATACAAGTTTGCTAATACAATCCACACAAACTGATTTATATACACGACTTCTCAGTGTTTCAGTTTTATTACGTTTACAGCGTTTGAACAATACGGTCGCGATCTGTAGTGTACGGAAAAATTTTCAGCGAAAATTGAAAATTGTGTGTGAATATTTAAAAATAAATAGTTAAAACATAAATAAATTTGAGTTTATTTAACAATAATTATTGTTTTTATATTCCAAAATAAAATTAAAATTTTGTGATTTTATTATATATAGCAGAACACACAAATTTCTTGTCTATTCTCGCACTGCTTGTACGCAAAAGAGTAAATTAAAAAGAGTACGGAGTTGAAGACAAAACTCAAGAATGTGGAAATATTTTACTGTCTTTCTTTGTTATGCAGATTTTACGTTGATTGTGCACAAAACAAATTGTACACAAAAACAAGGTACAGAAAGGTGTGTTGTGTGTCGCTCATATTTCCATGCGGTTGCTGCTTATGCCTGTTCTGCTTGCGCGCTTCCTTTATCAATTCGTTTCATATGTTTTTGGTGTTTCTGTATTCGAATGACTATTCCATTCTAACGAGCACTGGAAGAAAGTGACGTCTCTTTTTCTCGTGTTTTGCTTTTGGTACATACAATAATGTTCTTTTTTGTCATTGGTCTTCTTGTCAGTTGCTTTTTTTTCTGTTTTGTGCTCCCATTTTGTGCAACAATGAAAACACATGATAGACTGTCATTATTTTTAATGTTACTTTATTTTATTTTATATTGCATTTTTTCACTCCTTAATAAAAATGAAAAATTTTTTAATTTGTGCAATGGAGTTTTAAAACTTCTTAAATGAAATATAGTGAAGTAGGAAATATTTAATTGATTTTATTTTATTTTTTTTTTTATTGGAAAATTAAGTTCCACTAATGCATTTAAAATTATTTTTCTTATACAATTACATATTCTTATAATATCTAATATTCCAAATATTTATATAAAAATAAAATAGCAATAATAAGGGAAGAATAATAAAACATTGGTCTGACCGATTCTGTTTCTTTGTCATAAAAGTTTACTCACTTACTTATAATCAGTATAATAAAACTTTTTTTTATATATGAATTTGACATATTTTCTCGTTTAGAAACAAATACTTGCAGCCGACTATGGATCAGATTTATCATCTGTTAAAGAAGAATTGGATAGTCAACAACATGAACACAAAATTATCGATAAATTTCACTCTAAAATTGTAAATGACGAGCGGCACCAAATGAAATTTTCTGGCGAAGAATTGAACAATTATCAAGATTTACGACGCCAAATGTCTACGCTTTGTGGATTGGCTTATAGAGGCACGTCCATCTTTCTCACCACCACGACGAGACTTACGTCCACCAGACAGTGACCCAGGAGCAACACAGTATTATAGCCATAGACTCGATGCACTAAATATAAAATACGATAGATTATTAGAACAATTATCGCAGAGGCTTAAAACAGCTATCGAAGTAAATGGCAGCGATGGCTTGGTAAGTACCATTTTCGGGATTATAGAATTTATACACAATAAGCGATTTTATTTTTATTTTTAATTAAAATACCGTCTAATTAAAACCTAAACTAATAAAATAATTCACTTGATATTTCTATTTATTTCTACTGATCTAGAAGTATAAATTACTTGTAATGATGATTAAAAGTGTGATTTTTCCATCATTTTCTGCAAACTTTAAAATAGAAACTCGTTTTCTCATTTTTATTGCAGTAGTTTTATTTTTAATTTATTTCATCAAATATAGGAAATAACTTGTTTTTTTTTTATCCACTTTATGGTTGGATGTATATTTTACTTATATTTATTCTAATACTCCAACGAAAAATCATTACTTATATTTTTCAATATTTTACAAACAATTCTTATTATGAGAAGATTTAGTGTTTCCAGCAGAGATCGTAGGCAAACGTATTTGTGCCAAATTGGATGGCACCCAAATTATAAAGGTGCATTTGGATAAGAATCTACAAACGACCATTGAGCACAAAGTAAGTGTTAAATAACACTTATTTCATTAAATCTTTTTTGCACTTGTGTTTTTTGCTGTTTAAAATTAGTG
>NW_024033691.1:0-7293 GCF_002237135.1 Teleopsis dalmanni
CTAAACTAGTTCATTTTGAAGTGACAACGACGTGTGGTTCATTCACTATATCGGGAAAGGTCGATCAATAAGATAAAAAGATGAATATTTAATAAAGTTTTTTAATTGGATTTTAGGACATGTTATACATACTGTCATATGACGTATATACACTGTAAATTTGCGCTGGTTTTAGTATTTTGTTAATATCTTACTTTTATTAATATTTTGAAGGTGTTTTCAATTTATTTTGAAAAGGTAATTATATTGATGTGAATATGGCCTTTGCCACTATTTTTAAAGTCAAATGTAACAAACAATTTAGATTTAATAAACTCATAGTATATAGCAAAGAAACTATTATCAGATAGAAAGAGGTGAATAGTTATGAAAACAAGAATCATTTTTTATTTGATTTATGAACATCAAAGAACACATTTGATAAACATATGTATATATATAAAGGTACTCTTTGATCAACATACATGGGCAAATTTTTTCAAAGATGATGATATTCACAATAGTTTTCTCTTAAAAAATTTATTTAATCAATCATTAAAATTTTTGTTATTCACTACTATTCACCTCTTTCTAAAAAAAATAGTTTTGGTTTACCAAACAGTAAACTGGTTGACCATTATTTTATATATATAACAAAATACAATTTTAATTTGATGGAAAAAAGAAAATGTTATTTAATCATTGAGAATATACAAAGAACAAAAAAAAAAGAACAAAGCAAAAGCAAAGAAGACTGAGGAACAAAAATTAAACCTCGAAGTGCTAAAAAAACAACAAATCTCTTGCTAAAGCCTTTAATTTGTACGCAAAACAACAACACTACTATCTTGCTCTAATAAACTAGCTATGAAGTCTCTAATCATCGAAGAGACTAAAGAAAACAATGCTGCCAAAGCCATAGGCGATATATATTGAATCTTCATTGGAAAAAGCAAGGAACATTCCAGACCTCTCTCAAATCTGTCTAAAAAACATTTGTAAAAGGTTTCTTTGATATGAAAATTTAAACAAAAAAAAATATTTCACAAATATACCAAATGGGAGATTTTTTGGGATTTTTTGCACTGCACACATTAAGCCATTTATCAACACGTTTTGACACATCACTAAATTATCGGCACAACTTAGAATTTGCCTTATTTGGAACTCGCACACGTCCTAAACTAAAACATTAAAAACAGTCTTTTCGATGTTATGTGTAAAACCTTTCAAACATCTCTCGTAAGTCTAATACAATACCCTTACTATTTGAACACCTTCTCAAATTAATAAAAATGTAGGAGCCGTTGTGTCCAAACTTAGTAGATTTCACTCTACTTCATTATGAAATTCGCAGAAAATAATATATACAATGTTATTAATTATTAATATATTTTTTTAGACCCGTCACTGCTTAATTAACAAATAATGTCTGTCTGTCACAACACACCGTCTGTACTTAAGGTAGGCTGGTACTGGCACAGTTGAAAAAAACTCTTTTCTCAAAAGTATGAATTTATTTTAAATGAAATTAAAACTTATTTTAAAATATAAATTTGAAAAAATTTTAACATTATTTTCTTAAATTATTAACAGCCGTAACCGCTGCTTTGCTTGATTACTTAAAATTCCAAATGAATTTATGTCATGCGCAGTAGAAAACCTGTCTACACTGTAAATAATTTGCATCTTCATTTAAAACTTATAATGGACGCATTATAAGTCCATGTTATAGACGTAATAATGTAATAATAATAATAATAATGTGGTCATATCAAATCATTTGCTGTGGGAAGAATTTAAAAAAGACTGGACTGGACTGGAGGAGGACTTCAGAATTAATGGCAATGGTTTATTAATACTAGACACCGTTATTCCGACAAATACTTTAGAAGAACAATGCTTGATACAAAGAAGATATTTTTAGAAAAAAAAATGAACTAAATACAAAATAATTAATAAATAAAAAATAAAGGAAAACAATTGAAAGGAAAAGAAAATATACATATAAACGCAGACAGGCAATTTGGACATTTTGATTTCTTCAATTTCTATTGCGGATAAAAAAACCCAGCGTGTGTATATTAGACTATTCCGAAGAGATATATTGTCGACTTTGGTTAAAAACAGACGAGACTTCCAGTCACATTCTCTATGACTGTTCAGCTGTCTACACGGTCCAGGTCACTGGGTCGAGAATTACTTTCTCCTTCTGACATTAAGTGGTCCTCAACGGACGACATTTTGGTTTTCATTCAAAAGGCGGAGTGTATTCTGTTCGGTTAGGGTCTGTAGCAGCACAAAAGATTAACTATGTTCACGGTTCTCCGCTAATCTAATCTAATCTAATCTAATCTAATCTAATCTAATCTAATCTAATCTAATCTAATCTAATCTAATCTAATCTAATCTCATCTAATCTAATCTAATCTAATCTAATCTAATCTAATCTAATCTAATCTAATCTAATCTAATCTAATCTAATCTAATCTAATCTAATCTAATCTAATCTAATCTAATCTAATCTAATCTAATCTAATCTAATCTAATCTAATCTAATCTAATCTAATCTAATCTAATCAAATCTAATCAAATCTAATCTAATCTAATCTAATCAAATCTAATCTAATCTAATCTAATCTAATCAAATCTAATCTAATCAAATCTAATCTAATCTAATCTAATCTAATCTAATCAAATCTAATCTAATCTAATCTAATCTAATCTAATCTAATCTAATCTAATCTAATCTAATCTAATCTAATCTAATCTAATCTAATCTAATCTAATCTAATCTAATTTAATTTAATTTAATCTAATCTAATCTAATCTAATCTAATCTAATCTAATCTAATCTAATCTAATCTAATCTAATCTAATCTAATCTAATCTAATCTAATCTAATCAAATCTAATCTAATCTAATCTAATCTAATCTAATCTAATCTAATCTAATCTAATCTAATCTAATCTAATCTAATCTAATCTAATCTAATCTTTCTTTCTTTCTTTATTCTAATGTCTGCTATTCCCTTAATTACTGAATTAAGATTTCCACTTTTGACCTTTAGCAGAATGGCTAAAATTTTTCTATCTTGCATTCCTTAGAAATAGTTTTAGTGCATTCAAGTCTCACACTATGACCTTCCATGCTTTTCACCTATCGATAAAAAGGCGATAAAATCATACGCATAAAAATACAACCTTGTCAACTAGTCAGCTGATAAATTTTATTCAGCACGATTACAGTTCTATTGGTACCGCAATTTCATAACAGATCTTGGTAAAATCAACTTTGTCCAGAACACTTAATGTCAACATAGCTTGATGCTGAAAATATCAATTTTTATATGTAAAACATTAGATATTGCATATTATCTCGTGAATCAAGTCATATTGGTATATAGCTCACTATAACCGTCCTCAACTCGCTGCACGTGCCCTTTTTATCGGGCCTAACACGATAAATGTTGACACACACACCAACTAAGCGCTCCTGTTTTTTCAAAAAAATTATACTAAACTCCGATGGTTGGAAATTTATCTTACCACTTGTGCTGTTGCTTATAGTAAAAAAAAAAAAATTGTAACATATTAATTAAAGGCTTTTAATAAAATTAATAAATTTAATTAATCATAATGATTCGTAATAAAATATAAAATAAAATAATTTATTAAGCAGGCAAAAACTAAAAATATAAACAAATAGAAAATGTGACAAATTTAAAACGCATGTGCTACACACATGGCGAATTGCGAAGGCTAAGAGGGATAGGGAAATTTATACAAAAAGGGATATTATTTGCCTGCTGTTGTTGTTGTTGTTGTTGTTGCTGTTGTTATTTTTACTTCACAGCACGTGCAGTCAGAACATCAGCGCCAGTAGACCAAAATTTAAACACTTCAATTACTAAAGCAACCCGAAATTCTCTGAAGCGTGCCTATAAGCGAAGCGCTGACATCGGTCTGCG
Source organism: Teleopsis dalmanni (assembly GCF_002237135.1). Taxonomy (NCBI): domain Eukaryota; kingdom Metazoa; phylum Arthropoda; class Insecta; order Diptera; family Diopsidae; genus Teleopsis; species Teleopsis dalmanni. The sequence goes on from NW_024033691.1 coordinate 3,950, forward strand.
GAGTTGCACAGTCTGCGTCTTTAAATTAACAGCGCAGTAGACAAGAAGTTTTTGCTGCTAAGCTCGCAGTCGCTAAACCAACGTTGATGTGAAGCAGCAACAACAGTTTGTTTTGTATTTTACGTTTCATGGCAGCGCTGCCAACGCAATACGTTATAACTATGTTAAAAGCAACGAGTTCAAGAAAAAACTCTTTTTTTTTTTAACCAAATAAGAAGTTATTGTTTAGTCTCTGCCAAAATGGAGCATTGCACAATTTCGCGTTTAGGCAAACACGCCACTAATGCGAAGCAATGGGCTGAATGCGGCTTCAAAGTTCGAACATTTGTTATCTGCTTCGGCGTCGCAAACGTGACGTTGCCATTGACGTGGACGCTAGCGTTTACAATGCTTAAAGAATTTGGGTGGTCGTTAGTTTGGTTTGGTTTTTTCTTTTTGTTTTGTTTTTGTTTTTGTTTTGTTTATTTGTCATTGCTGCTGCCGTTGCCGTTGCCGTTGCTTTTTGGGCTATGTATTATTTTTTGTAGCCGGTTGAGTTGTTGTTGTGGCAGAGACGTTCCTTGCTTTGTCTTCTTTTTATGATTGCTAATGTTGTTGGTATGGAATTTTTGTTGTTGTGTTCGTTGTGTTTTACGCTGAAGTTGAAGTTCGTTTCGGAGTTTTTAGCTCGTTGGTGTTTGCTTAAAGCAAAATTTTAGTCGAACACTCATGCAAACACGTACTTATGTGTGTAAATCGTTGCTGAATTAGAAGATGTATGCACATTCATACATACAATTACGCACACATGCACATTCCATCGCTTTGGGAAATTATTTTCTTTGAGCAATTTTTGAATTTACTTCAGATTAAAATCCTCAATTTGGCTTGTTTGCCATTGCCATTTGCCTCATGCATGCGTTCCACTTCAGCCGTGGAGTTTAGTTCAGTTCAGTTCAGTTTTATTTTGAAATTATTTTGTTGTGTTCTTTTGGTTTTTTTTGCGTGTAGTGCGCTCCTTCGATGGAACTGTGTTAAGAGGGGTGTTTCGAGCAGAGCAGAGCAGAGAGTTTGAAGCGAGCAGAATCAGACAAACGAACGCATGTAGAGAACTTTTACTGAAAATGTTTAAATACGTTTTTGGTGGGTTTCGTCAAATCTTTAAGGAACACAAGTGTATTCCACTTTGCAGCAGCGGAGCAAATAGAAAAATCGATAAATTTGTTTTGAGTTAAGATTTACCTACAAAAATGCCGCTAAATAAGGTTTTGATGGATTTTGAAAATGTCCCAAATGATTTAAAAGTGAGAATGATTATGAAATCAGCCTCTGTGGACTCAAAAAAGGATTGGGTGAGGTTCCAGCCTAAATAGGATTAGGGGTGCTTCTAGCAGTAGAAAAAGCAATTACGGTTTTTTTTTTTTTAAAAATTCACATTCTTTAATCTTGTATAAATCCTTTCATAAGAGTCATTTCTACTAATAGAATGTTTCCACTGGCTTCGTTGGACCAGTTAATTTACTTGAGATTGCTTGAATTACTTGAATCTCAAGTAAGTTAAAAGCCAGTGGAAACATGCCATAAGAATCAACATTTCTTCCATAATATGACATATCCATCCACTTGCAAGAAATACGAAGCAATATTACACTGCAGAAATGTTAAAATTTCTGGAAGTTGAATATATTAGTTTTAAACTATGATAAGTCGAACTTACAAACCAGAAGGAACTCAATGAGGCGAGAAGATTATTAAATTTAGAAGTTGGCGATTGTAAACTAGAAGATGTCGATAAACTCAAAGATATAAAACCAGACTCAATGTGTTGTGTTGATACCTTGATTTGGGGATAGGCTATTGAAGATTAGATTTAACCGAAATTTTGTATCTGGGACCTTAAGTCAGAAGAATTGATTGATATATGATCCTGTATTGCAGTTAGGGTGCGTATTCAGATAGTATTCAGAAAAAAAAAACAGAGAACACGTCACTTTGGATGCGAGTTGTGTACACTAAATGTTCATATAATAAGACAACTTAACATATTATGTTGGTTTATGTTGGAATGTCGCCCTTGTGTCCAAAGACCTTTGAACCCAAATAATGGCTCGTTGTGATACTACGGGTTAGCATGGTCGGAATGATTTGCAAAACGACCAAACTGTTTTCGTTAGCGTACGAAAAACACAAGGCACGACTCCCGTATTCAAGTTAAAGTGAACCAATCTGACAAGTCCCTAATTTGCCTGGATATGAGTTCTATTAGGTCGGTAAAAAAGTGGGCCCAGTAAGTTTAAATCTTCTTCCGGTGAATGATAGACACTGACACATGTGGTGGAGTGCAGTTTCATCCTCAGTCGAAGAGCGACAACTCCGAAAAAAATCATTATAAAGTAGACCTAGTCTTATAGTATAAGGGAGAGTACAGTTTCTTCCTTATCCGAAGATTCACAACCCCAAAAAGAGTCATTATAGGGTAGACTTAGTCTCATAGCATGTCTTTCAAATACGCAGTAACTTATCAGCACCGAAAACATATTGCTAAACAGATCACATCTTCGCTGAAGCAGTTGACGGGAACGTTTCCTGTCCAGATTGAACAAAATCGATGTTGTGATCTGACAGAAGAATTCATTTGCACAATTTTGTTTAGTTATGTTTAGATATTTTTGTTTGATTGTCACCTTGCCGGTTGCAAATGGGATACTCAACTTTGAGAATTGAATTTAAGGAAACAGAGTAGACGTCTACTCTGATGCGCTTAGCTAACTCGTTAAAAGAAGCCCGACATTCTCGAATTGCTGGCGACGTAACTGGAGTGCCTACCAGAGATTTGATAGCAGCTGTTCTCGCTGTTTGAGAAGATTACGATATCTACATCAAGGATCTTGTCGTCTAAGATGCATTTTACTGTGTAGTTAATCTTAAAAGACACTGCGATGATTTGGTAGTCCTAGTAAAGATTTAATTTACCAATTTACCAAATTACCAATGCAACACAAAGTAGAAAACCTGATTAACAACGAAACCTAAAATAGCTTAAGTCACATCCTATTATTTGGCTGGTCCGTGTCTGCATAATGTCAAGCTAAAAAACTTTCAACTAACTAAAGCAGGCGAACTGGTTCGAAAAAGTAAGTGGGCACGAAGGTGGCAACGTTGTATTCATGACTTGGAAAACGCCTAAAAGATTGTGTGTGTATATAACTTTCATCTATGGGCTATTGATCGTATTACCTAGAAAACGATAGTAGAAAACACTTAAGCCTACAATTTAATTAAACAAGTTAAAGAGGTCCACAGCAAGACCTCTGACTTGTCGTTAGATCAAAGAGGTGATGCGTCTGTTCAACGAGAGTAACGCA
>NW_024033692.1:0-7293 GCF_002237135.1 Teleopsis dalmanni
TGAGAATTTTGTTTTGTTGTGCAGATTCACTGCAGAGCAATGTAATAATATTTTGATCCATAATTTTCATCAAAATATATAGTAAACAAACACAATATTCACAAGTATCAAAATGTAAACAAAACAAATGTAAACAAAAGATAACAAAAACAGCAACTGTCAAAATGAAAACCCGAAACGATAATGTAAACGCTGAATCAACTTTAGCAAAGTTCGTTCACTAAAGTTCGTAATGTAAACATAGTATAAGGCAAAACAATGTTGTATAGTAATAAATTCCAGAATTTGCGCTTTTTAGGAGCCAATTACTACTAATTTTAATACGTTTTAGAGAAAAAATGGCACTAAGCAACATAACTTTTTTTATAAATCGCTAATAATATAATTATGACATTTTCTGATTTTAAAGAAAGGCGTAAGTACTGTTAAGTACTGTTAACAATTTTTATATTTATTATGTTGAAGCTATTTGAATCAGTGCACTTGAGCACTTTTACTTTCTATTAACTCAAGGTATCTTCCAAAACCCCTTTTTCTGAGTGTAGCATACACGTATCATCAGAGTCAAGGGACCTAACATTGGAATATTAGATGTATAAATTTTGTAGTGAGTAGAGGAAAGATGCAACAAGTTTAACAAAAAATCGAAACAAACTATTTTGACAATAAATTTCCAAAATATGTCAAATAATACTATCGGTAGTGCAGACCCAAGTAAATATATTTTTAAATTAATTTTATTTAATTAGTTAATCGAACGAGGTTGTAATATTATATATCAATTGTCTTGCAAAAAATTCTAGTTGTTTATTTTAATGTCTGTTGTAGGAAATTATTATAATTTCTCTTAATAATTGCTCTCCCAAAGCGCATTTGTAAATTTTACAATTTCGCTCTGAGTTAGTCATGTTTAAGATCTCAACGGGTAAATAACAATTGTCATAAAAAAAAAAGTATTTTTTCAAAAATTAAGTTATATGAGTAATAATACAAAAATAAATAAATTCAACAGTAATGTATTTTAAATTTATTGAGTAATTAATTATCCAACATTTTTGGCGACCGTGACAGGACGGGCGGCATCGAGAGCTGTTTCAATTGTCTTTTTTTTTTTGGTTGAAGAAGCGGTACTCTGAACAGTTTGCTATTCGGACTTTGTAACCAAGCACATGTGCAGTTGAGTGAAATTTATATTCACCGGTTTTTAAACACACTCGACTCAATTGCGTGCATACCATCACACTCTATTGGAAATCAATTATACTTATTGTTTTACTTGCAAAAATGACTCGTCGAAGAAATGACTCAGTAACTGAGCAACTGTCTTCACTAAAACAAGAGCGAACATCAGTGGAACGAAACATGCTAAGCATTAAGGCGAAGGTGAGAAGGAATTAGCGTTTGGGGATGTTAACATTTTAGAATGTCGACTGCAAGTTTTGGAATCATATTTTACAGAAGGTTGGCAAATACAAAGTAAAATTGAACGAGCATGTCCGGATGATGATAGGCGTAGTAAATTAGAGGACATATATGTCAGCATAAAATCACTTATGTCCACAATCAACAATCATAAAATTAAGCCGATACATGAATCAAGTGCATTGAATTCGTCGATTTTAAACAACTCTTCACATCATAGTCGTTTACCAGCATTAAAATTGCCAAAATTTGATGGTAAATACAGCGAATATAAACGTTTTTTCTCTGCGTTCACAAATTTAATACACAACAATCTGTCGATAACAACAATTGATAAATTAAATTATCTTCTAAGTTGTCTTTCGGATGCGGCGTTGAACGTAGTATAACCATTTCAAATAACCGAAGAAAATTATTCAAAGGTTTTAATGCATTTCCAAATGCGATATGACAAAAAGATATTGATTTTTATGGAACATATGAATTCACTTTTTTTATTAAAGATATGACTAAAGACGACTCAATTGCACTCAGAAATATTGTAGATACTGTGTCAGCGTTATTCGGTTCACTTTTATCGTTAGGTTCGGAAGCAGACATTCTTAACGCCATAATTATTCATCTAGTGTTGTCTAAGGTGGATAACGAAACTAAAAATTTTTATGATTCTCAGCAAGATTTTGAGTCATTGCCATCTTGGGAAAGTTGCTACACACTTTTGAGTCGAAGATGTTAATTTCTGGAAAGCAACTCGAAAAGATGTAATAATGATAAGGTAAATGATACCAAATTAATTCTTTCAACAGAAAATTGAACACATTTGTTAACACTAAAATCAATTGTATGAAGTGTAATGGAGGAGACCACAGTCTAGGATCATGTCCATCGTTTTTAGCATTGACTTTTAACGACAAATTTAAATTCGTAAAAGATCTTTCTGTTTGTTTAAATTGTCTACGCATAGGGCACGTCGTTAAAAATTGTCAATTCACATCACGCTGTCGAATATGCAATGCCATGCATCGTACATGTTTGCATAAATTCAAACCTGTGGAGCAAAATGTGAGACCAAATTTGTCAGACGGTTCACCTGGACAGTTAAATTTTCACAATCTCCATCAATTTCTCTAGTATCGCGTACTAAACAACGATCATTGATTCGAACAGCTGTAGTACTTATCAAGGATAAATACGGTTTATACCAACCAATACGAGCATTACTGGACTCATGTTCAGAGATAAGTTTTATCACTGAAAATATGGCAAAGCAACTTCAATTACCATTTGAACAAATAAATCAAGAAGTGTCAGGCATTGGTGATGTTAGAACACAAATTCGCCATTCAGTAACTGCAACTATAAAATCTCGAATATCAAAATTTGAATGGTCATCGCAATTCGCTGTCACTAAACATATATCATTAAGCCATCCAGAGCAGTTGATAGACACAACATCGTGGAATTTTCTTGAAGGTCTTGTTTTAGCTGATCCATTATTTTTCAAACTACAACACATTGACTTATTAATAAGTACGCAAGGATTTTTGAATTATTATTAGATGGAAAAATTTCGCTAGGCATCAGCCTTCCATGTTTAATAAATACCGAATTAGGGTGGTTAATCGGAGGACAATATAAAAATACGCCTACTGCTCGGGCACTCACTTGTAACTACATTCAGTCGTCTAACATCGATTCAGTAAATATACAGTCTTCTCCACGTACGTACGTGTTTTATAGTGCTCTTACAAAGTTTTACTAGTTAGTGGGTGTTTAGCGCGTTAACTACATACAAAGTTCAAGATAAACGAAGTTATTGAGTGCTGAATCGCAGTATATATGCAAAAACTATTGAAATAGTGAATAAATGTTCAAATCAATTGTTCGTATTTATATTGTGATAGCATAAAGATTTTGGCGCTCTTGTAATAATTCGCCTTATTTTGGAACGTAAATTTAATTTAAATTAAACAAATCTGACAGAGACAGATAGTTACACTAGTGTCTGGTTTTTCTATACACAAACACATAAAAGCTGATAGAGACAGCAAATAAAAGCTTTTAAACTTAAAATAATAAACTAAAATAAGTGTCGCAAAACGCTAAAACGAATTTTGGATAAAATTAATTATCCATAAATTTAATACGTGTTATTTTGTAAAAATTTTGATCACTTATATTAATATTTAATATTTATTTTATTAAAATAATAAAAAAAAAAAATTTATTTATATTAATATTTGAATAATTATTTGCATTTAAAATACAACTTAAACAAAATCAAATGTGATATATGGTACATTTTTATACTAATTAACATTTTAATTTAACCGATTCTTTTTTAAAAATAATTTAATCTTTTTAAAATAATTTCTACTCAAAAATCACTTGTTCTGCTGCATGGGCGATACGCTAATTTATGCGAACGCTCCAGTGCAAAGCAAAATAAGATCAACGAAAACCAAACATTAACTAACACAATTTCAAATAATGAGTGTTCAACGAAGTCCCTTAGCAACACGAAGCCAAAAACAGCTACAGGCCGAAAACAATTCAAACTCAATTGAAAAAAACTACGAAACTTGTTTAAACCAAAAACTAGGTAATATATCTCACTCTTGGAGTGAACAATGCCGTACCCCATTGATAAGCTCACCTCATACACTCACGGTGGGACTCTCCCCATCAAATCTAATAGCATATTCCTGCTCAACATCAACATGTACTACAAATAGCGTCACAGTATGCACTGCAAACTCGATAACTAACACCTTGAGTTCTACATCAACTCAGATATCCGTTTCGTCTACTCATGCCTTATCGTTACTTCCAACAACTTCGGTAAGTTCAATCGCTAATATATCAAACAATATACTGAACGAAATACCTACTACATCAAATTGCGCTATGTTCTCGACACCTGTGCACAAAGAGCAGAACAGCCAAAAAACTTTCAAAGTACATACTCAATCGAAGGGAAACTCAAGAGAAAACTCATTAAGCAACTCTTCAATACAAAAAATTAATCTTCCAAAAGAAAGTCAGAAAAGAACTCGTTCAAGTCCTGAAATTCGTCGTTCAAAAAATGCTGAACAAACTAAAAAACAAGCTAAATTAGATAGTTACTGGCTAGACAATCCAAGCCGTTCCGCAAATAGATTTTCAGTACTAGAAACAGAAGAGGAAGAAGTTGAAGAAGTGACACAACATGCCGAAAAGCAGCCCAAACCTCCACCAATATTCGTAGATAGGGTGAATAACATAAATCCTCTCATAAATCTTTTGTCCTCACAAGTAGAAAACAATTTTGAGCTAAAAGTTTTAAACAACGAAAAGGTAAAAATCCAAGCAAAAACAACTGAGTCTTATGTTACAATAGTAAAGCAACTAGAATCGAAAAAAACCGAATTTCATACCTACAAGCCGAAAGATGAACGAAATTTTAAAGCTATCCTGAGAAATATGCATTCGTCTGTCAATACCGAGGACATTAAAACAGCTCTGGCGGAAATAGGCCATAAAGCTCTAAACGTGTTCAATATGAAACACAGAGAATCGAAAAAACCACTTCCTCTCTTCATTGTAGAACTTGAGCCTCAACAAAATAACAAGGAGATCTACAGCATAAAGAATTTGATGCATAGTCGAGTCACGTTTGAGCCTCCTCGTCCTAAACGAGACATCCCTCAGTGTAGTAACTGCCAAGACTATGGCCACACGAAAAGTTATTGTCGAAGACATCCGAGGTGCATCAAATGTGCAAAAAACCATTCTTCGTCTCAATGTCCAATCCAAGGAAGAAGTACTGAAGTCAAATGCGTATTATGCGAAGGAAACCATCCTGCAAATTATAAAGGCTGTTCGATATATAAGCAGCTACAAACCGCGAAATTTCCAACACTAAAACCTAAACCAACAACAACTACAAACAAAGAAACTGACGAAGAAAAAGACAAAGTTTCTATCCCAAGGGATCCCAAAAGAAGTTATGCTAGTGTGCTAGTGGAACAATCACCTAAATCTCATACTATTCCTAAATCTCCAGATACCATGAGCGAAGTTCTAATAGTAGTTAAGCAAATGTTAGAAAAAATCACTACGTTAATGAATGTTCTTGTCACGCTGACGACTAAATTATGTCCGACAGTGAATTAAATATAGTGCTCTGGAATGCGAATGGGCTGTCAAAACACTGTTTAGAGCTACAAGAATTTTTAAAAGATCAAAAAGTAGACATCATGCTAATATCCGAAACACGTTTTACTTCAAAACATTATTTTAAAGTACCAGGCTATGACTTTTACCACACTATGCATCCCGATGGAACGGCTCATGGGGGAAGTGGCATTTTAGTTAAAACAAATATATTACACTTTGAAATGCAACAATACCGCACTGAAGAGATTCAAGCAACCAGCATATCAGTAAAAGATTGGTGTGGCTCAATCACAATAACATCAGTATACTGTCCACCAAAACACGTAACTAAGACGGCAACATATAAAAAATTCTTTAGAACCTTAGGTAACAGATTTATTGCGGGGGGAGATTTTAATGCTAAACACGTTGAATGGGGCTCTCGGCTTTCAACACCCAAAGGACGACAGATGCTTGCGGCTATAAGAAGCGAAAACCTTTCAACTATCTCGTCTGGAGAACCAACTTATTGGCCCACGGATCCCAAAAAAATGCCAGACTTGTTAGACTTTTGTGTTACTAAAGGAGTGCGACAAAACGACACTTTCTGTAAATCTAGCTTTGATCTTTCATCAGATCACTCGCCAGTATTATTACGGATAAAATCGAATATACAACTTAAAGTTCAAAAATGTTATCTGCACAACAAATTAACCAACTGGGATGCCTTTAGGCATACACTTAAGGCATTACTTGATGAAAAAACGGCGCTTAAAACAGACGAAGAAATTGCGCTTGCAACTGAACATCTTATAAGGAGTATTCAACAATCAGCCTGGAGATCCACGCCTTCAAACATGCAACAATTCCCCACACCATTATGTAGTACGACTCAAGAACTTATAAGAGCCAAAAGAGCAGCCAGAAGGCGCTGGCAACAAACCAAATCTCCGAAAGATAAAAAACTTTTTAATGTGCTGATCAAAAATCTAAAAGAACATCTGAAAACAACCAGAAATTTGGAAATACAAAGAAATCTCCAAAGACTAGACGCAACTACTTCCACCAACTACTCTCTCTGGCGAGCAATCAAGAAACAGACAACAACGCACAATGCACCAGTAAAAAACGAACTTGGGCAATGGGCCCGAACAGATACAGAAAAATGCAAAGTATTTAAGGACCATCTGTCTTCAGTTTTTGTTCCAAACATTAATGAAGCCCCAAATAGTATATCTGAAGAGATTAGAGAGGTTTTACTGCAAACGCACCAACTGGACCTTCCAATACAAAAATTCTCCATTTTCGACATAAAATTTGAAATCAAGAAACTAAAAATAAATAAAGCACCCGGCTATGACCTAATTACTTCAAAAATATTAAAGGAGTTACCGGATGAAGCAATAGTACTGCTGCGAAACATTTTTAATTCTATTGTCACAAAAGGCTTTATCCCTCCTCAATTCAAGGTGGCTCAAATCACCATGATACTCAAACCTGGGAAAACGGCAAAAGATGTTAAGTCATATAGACCAATTAGTCTTCTACCGGTTATGTCAAAGTTGTTGGAAAATTTATTTCTTACCAGATTAATGCCCATTGTCAATAGAAGGAGACTAATTCCGGAATATCAATTTGGTTTTAGAAAAAAACACAGTACAATAGAGCAAGTACACAGAGTGGTTAATGTCATACATACAGCATTTGACAAAAAGAAGTACTGCACAGCAGCAT
>NW_024033693.1:0-7289 GCF_002237135.1 Teleopsis dalmanni
ATTGAATTAAAATCATACGTTGGAATAATTTTTGGAATATTGTCTTTCAAAGTAAATAAACTATGAATTTATTTATAATCACATTGTAATTGAAATAACTTTATCATATGTTGGAATAATTTTTGGAATATTGTCTTTCAACGTAAATAAACTATAAATTTATTTATAATCACATTGTAATGGAAATAACTTTATCATACGTTGGAATAATTTTTGGAATATTGTCTTTCAAAGTAAATAAACTATAAATTTATTTATAATCACATTGTAATTGAAATAACTTTATCATACGTTGGAATAATTTTTTTGGAATATTGTCTTTCAAAGTAAATAAACTATACAATTCAATCTAGTAAACGAACGTTTCCTTTTCTTTTTTTTTTTAAACCTACGTCCCCGAAAAAAATAAATTCATTGTAATGACTCTGGACGACGGCTGAGGATACCCCAGCAAAAACTAAATATTTTTGAACGTCACCAAAAAAGTGTCGTTACATTGGTATACAAACCTTGAAATATAATATATATTTTGTGCTAGCCTTCTTATTCCCTAGTGTATTCCTTGGGCTGTTCACTTAATAAAAGCTTGCAGAACAGCTTCACATCCTTATTTATTGTTTCTAAAGATTAACTTGCGCTCACAACAGTTTTTTTGTTGATTCGTTCTGTTTTATTTTGCGAACGAAATTATTGTAAAGCCTTAAATTTCCTCTTCAGAGTATTATACTTTCTCCTATAAAAATCCGACAATCGTATGTATTGTCTACAGTTGGTACATAACGATTCAGTATTAACTTCAGAACTCATTTTTGAAGTATTTTCATCAAATATGATTTCATTCGATAAAACACTATCAATACATAAATGATATAAGAGTATTGCTCCTTTCTTTAAAAATTTTATGCCGATATCGCTGTTCGCAAAATGCCTATTGCATATAAAAAGTTTTTTCTTGAATTTTCTGCATTAAAACCACATATTGTTTTAATAAATAATGAACATAATCTGTAAAAATACTCCTATTTTAATGACAGCTTATTTTATCCACGAAAAGAAATTTCATTTGGTGCCAGAGTCAATACTTGGTATGACACCCCTTCGCTTTTATCACTTTGTCAAGTCTCTAAGGCACGCAAACTACAAGTTTTTGGGTTGTTTCGGGAGTAATTTTCATACACACTTGTAAAATAGCCTTTTTTAAGTATTTTTTGTTGGAAATAGTATATTGCCGAATGTTTTTAATGACATTTAAGTTTGGGCTCTGCGCGGACGGTGTCATCAGATGTGGGCAGTTCTAAATCAACCAAGACTGTACAAACCTGGCCTTATGTTTTGGGTTATTATCTTAGAAGAAGAAATTTTTTTTTATTGAGGTAGGTACATTGTTTTGTCCATGATACGATCAATAAACTTCAGACCCAAAATATAATACTTTTACCGCCATGCTTCACGGTAGGTTTTATATTTTCTTAAATATTCGCAAGTCATGTCATCTGAACTAGAAATATTGAATTTAGAATCATCTGAGAATATGACGTTGTTCTAGTAGTCTAATTTTTTGTGGGCATGCTCCTTAACATAAGCAGGCCAACTGTTCTGATTTCTTTTTTTTATGAAGGGTTTTGTTTTAGCTACTCGACCAGTAGAAGTGTAGAAGCATGCGATGGATAGTTTCCGCATTGCACGTCTTTTCTAGTACTATCCGTACCTATCTGGCTATATCAGGAGCATTTAATTTTGGATTCCTTTTGATTTTTCTAACAATATATCGCTCGTCAGCTGAGTTTAAAATTTTATTTAGTACATTTCTGTCCCCATTTTAAATCCTATTCTCACGAACAAAGCGGTTAATGATGCTCTGTACAGTGGAACGACTCAAATTAACGAGGTTGACCATCTTTAAAACGGGTTAGCACCAATTTTCTCTGCTCAATTGTAGTACGTCGTCCCATTTTTTAAAAAATTACTTACATACATATTTATCGTTCCACGTTCAAAATCACACAAAAAATTTATTATATTTGATTGCAAATACCTTAAAAATATTACGGAAAAGAAATTCCCTTGCATAACGCGACATAACGCAAATGATAATTTGCATGAAATAAGTAGTGAACTATAATTCTGTTACGCGATCGAGTTTTACCCCTTTAAGCGAAACAAAAACAAATTTATGTACTTTGTTTCATTTATTATGTTCAATAAGCGTGCCTTTCTTCATTTACATTAAAAACTTTATTGTTTTCTAATTCATTTTTAAGATACAGTGTTTTAAAAATGTAAAACTGTGTTGGATGAAATAAGCTGAGAGCCACTGTATATACGAGGGCGGTTTTATAAGTCAGTGACTTTTTAAATTTCCCGCGCAGTTACTACAAATGCAACAGTGCTGCCGTCATCTGTAATCTACCAGTGGGCAACTTTGTAATTTTAAGCAAGCTGCGTCGCGCACTGGGGTATTTGACCAATTTAGGCGGCCAAAATTATTTTTGTGTGATTTTTAACTCAAAATGTTACGTAAAGCTACTTCATGACTTTTAAAGTTGCCATAACAAAAAAATAAACAAAATAATTAATAATCTCTAAAAAAAATACACTGTGTTGATAAAATGTTCAATATGTATGGCAAGCGGCTCCTCTCAATTCAGAATTCGAGTAAGATATTAAAACAAATAAATATTACTTATTATATTATTATAAATATAATTATAAATATTATTATAATAATAAAAAGTATTTCAGTTTTTTAATGTGACGTTTTGGCTAAACATATTCGTATACCTAACAACAGTAAAATTATGATTCAAATTATGATTAGGTTTTCAAATACGCACAAAAATTAGTAAATATTAACTTTATCTTCAATGTTTCAATGTAACAGATCTTTACATTTCAGGCATATAACAATATTTTTTCTCCTACATTATCTTAATATTATGTTTTACTCGTTTTGTATATGAAGCAATGCAAAATATTGCTTCAAATATGTAGGACTCTACTTCACTTTTTTGCTGCTTACAATGCCATCCGCAAAAATCCGCAGCCAAACTTTTTTTCTTAAATGAAGAAACTTTCACCTTTATAATGCAGTCATAGTGGAATAGTGCGGAATTCTAAAACTTTTTAACTATAATGCATTCGCTTAAATCAAAAAAATTCATTCAAATTGCAACTTTTAGATTAAAGCCTCAACAGCACTAAAACACAGAATATCTACTTTCAATTTTATGAGTAGATCTCTAATTACCTGCTTTAAACGATGTCATAATTTATATCTTTAAAGAATGTTGTCACTATTAATAATATCAGTTTTTATTAGGTACTAGCATAAGTTGCAACTCAAACAAAAATTTTACTTTCAAAATGCTCCACTTCAAATCAGCTGTTCATGCGAATGGCAGAACAGAGAAAAATAAAAAAAACATAATTTTGTAGCCAATTCTATTTTGTAAAGTCCCCAATTAAAAATTTTTATGAAAACTTAATTTCAAAAATTGGATTTTTGGCCGCCTAAATTGAGCAAATACCCCTATGTGCGTCGTTCAGTTGGTGTTTGATAGCCGTTCAAAGCAGACAATCTCGTAAATTTTTACGAAAATGGAAAAAAGTGATATTACCAAATTATGCTTTCAGTTGTCATTTTGAGGGTTTGAAGAAAACGATTGCTCATATACTTTCCGGTTCTTTTTAGACAAAAAGTCAACTGTTTAAAAGATTTATTCTTTACAAAACTTGTGGAGGAATTGATAGAGTTCGGATGATGTAATAAGAATTTTAAAGTTTGTTACAGAAACCAAATGTTTCATCAGTGATGACTGAGAAGATAACAGTCAATAAAATAATGAAGGTATATGTGAAACACAGTAAAATGTGCGAAAAAGTATATAAGATTTCAATTTATAGTAAAATAAAAATAAAATTTGAGGTTAATATAATATATTAAATGTTGTAGTGTGCCGTAAAAAAGTATACCCATTAAAAAGACTTTGGCAAAAACCTTTCATTAAAAATGATTTCTTTAAAACTGGTTAATTCTTACATAAGTTCGTTAAATATCTATAATATAATAACTATTAACATCTATCCATTTTTGATACATTACTGGTTATTTGACAGTTCTTTTCTGTAAAGACCATTCTTTGACAAAATGCCCCCTCCCACTTCTATGCATCGTTTTTTTATTTTTCAGACTGGAAAACATCAACGAATTTTCAAGAACGTTCGCATGAATGTCAACATAATACATTTTCTTAATTCATTAAAGATTAATGAATTATTATTAATACAACATATAAATGAACAATTTCGCATTACTAGGTTGGTTTGAAATTAATTTATTTAATAGTTTGTATAAATATTACTGCAATCATTGGTGTATACAATACTGTAGGCTTTTATGGTTTTCAACTTTGTGTTCAATTAAAATAGTGACATTTGAAGCATGTGATTGCTCTTTCAAAGCACTTGTTTAAAGAGTTACTTTTTTGTTTTTAAAATTATGATGTAAGATCCTCTTGATTTTCTTATAACACCGCAGTCAAATAATATTAAAAACAGTTAAATCTCAGAATGGAATAAGCCACGAACTTTTATAAATATTGGTTTTAACATTTTTAAGTTGATTTTAAAATGGTAAAGAATTTCGTATACGCAAATCACAATATTGAAAATTAATTATGATGACAATAATTTTTTTGTAAATACGTTCTTTCTACTCATTAAATGACATCAAAATTTTACCTTCTCATTTTTAAATTGTTGTAAAACTTTTATTTCATAAAGTTTTCTGCAAATTTTGATATAAGCAAATTTTTTTCTACACATAACCATTCTCGATAAGCGATTTTCAATTTTTTATTGGACTAAGAAGGTCAAAGAAGGGAAATTTTAGAACTTGAGATTGAAAGTATTGGTAAGACAAAGACAATTATATGTGTTATACATAACATCAGTGACGACTGCTCTAAGGTGCGAAGGTGTGCGGTGAACACCATAACATAATTTCCAAAATGTCAAATAACATATGTATATAAATTTATTAAGTATCTTCACATCAAGAATTTTCATTATTAATTACATTTCCATATACATATACAGTCAGAGTCATAAGTCTACAAACAGGTACTACAAAAAACTTTGGTTGTAAATATTTTCTGAAAAAATAAATTTATTGGAAACTTATTTTATTGTTTTTTTTATAACATTCAATGCACAATGTTTTTGCGAAGTTTTGTTGCATTTCTGCAAAAAACAGCCGAGATAACGGTACTTTTATCGTAAAGAGTAGCAAAACAAGCGATCAAAAGTCCACAAGCACTAAGTATAAGACGATGTTTTAGTGTAAATTTCTGATTTTTTATGCAATTTTGTGGCTAGTTAGATAACCGTAATGCTTAGGAACTTGCACTACACGGTTTTTTTTCGAAGCTACAAGTTTGCTGGTGTCCTGAGTTGTTATTTCGCCCCATTCCTTTAGGATTATTTCTTTCAGATGCTGTTTGGTCGAAATTGAACGTTTACGAGTTCTTCTTTCCAAAAGTCCCCATAAATTTTTAATTGGATTTAAATCCAATGATTGTGGAGGCA
This sequence comes from Teleopsis dalmanni, assembly GCF_002237135.1. Classification (NCBI taxonomy): domain Eukaryota; kingdom Metazoa; phylum Arthropoda; class Insecta; order Diptera; family Diopsidae; genus Teleopsis; species Teleopsis dalmanni. The sequence continues at coordinate 5,587 of NW_024033693.1, forward strand.
TATTAGCAGTTTTGGAGCGTTATGTAGCAACCAAAGACGCACAATTTATGCTGTATGTTTAGGACCATTGTCCTGTTGAAAGTAAAATCCATCTGTTAGTCCCAATTTTACAACACTTGATCGCATATTACTCTTCAAAATGTTTAGATAAATATCTCTACTCATTGTTGTTTCCACAAACTCAACATTTCCCGTACCATTAGCTGCCATACAACCCCAGAGCACCAGTGCATCACCTTCATATTTTACAGTTGGGAAAAGACTTTGTTTATTGTATGCTTCACCTCGCTTACGCCATAGTAATTTACATCCTTGAATGCTAGAAACACAGAAATTGGATTCGTCGGAGTTATGCACATTATTTTAAAACTCCTCCGGCATATCTAAATATTTATTTCAAAAAGCAATGCGCATGTTTCGATTAATTAAAGATATGTAAGGCATTCTTCGTGCTATTCTACCAAGAAAACCGGCCCATTTCAAAATTTTGCGTGCAGTAACCACGAAAATATTTTTTGCAAATCTTTCCTGTATATTACGTAGAATTTCTAATGGCGTCAAACATGGATTTTTCTTTACTGACTTTAATATTAAGCGGATTTCACGGTAAGTGAGTTTCGATAGGTGACCAGAACATGTCTTTGACGTGATAATTCCGGTAGTTTTCCAATTTCTGATCACGGTATGGACTGAACAGTGCGATCTTCCAAACAAATGTCCAATTTTCCGGTTCGACTTCTCTTCCTCTCAAAATTTTATGATGATTTTTCTTTCTACGATGCTTATTTCTTTCCGGTAAGACACCATTGTAAATATTTGTAGTAAATATTTTAAGCAGAATACAATTAACTGTTTTGTTTGAAAAAGTTGGTTTGATGTTGCGTGAATTATGTGAAAAGTTTTGATTCTTCCACATTGATATAATATTAAACTTATATATAAATTATTAATTTATTTAATATGTTATTTTATTAATGAATTGTAAATATGATATTGCGAATATATTGTTGCCTAATATAATATAGTTATTATTAATAAAATATCTCTTTTGGTTATAACATGTGTTCGCAAAAGTCCACATATAACTTTCATAAATTTTGTAAGTAAACAAATACTTAACCAAAGATTTTAGAGTACAAAGAAGTGCCTCGCTCATACAAACGAAATACCCACTTTATTTTGCTGGTGGATTTTTAATAAATCCACCCAACGTCATGCAACAATGTTCGATCGAATCAGAACTGGGCCCTGTTGCACCAACACTTTTCACTTTTCACTTTGCAAATTTTTATGAGTTTTTGAGCATTTTTCTCTCATTGAGAACATAAAGCATTAATTTGAGAATTGAGTTATGCAAAGTTTTGAAAACACTCAAAAAATGCAAAGCGTTGCACCAATGTACTTTTCAATGAAAAGTAAAGTATGAAAAGAAAAGTGAAATATTTGACAAAAAACTGCTTTCTTTGGACTTTCTGTTGCACCAACACTTTTTACTTTGCGCTTTGCAAAAGTAAACTGCAAAACTTTACAAAAAAACTGCAAATGATTAATTCACTTTGCAAATTTTGCAAAGTGATTTCTTTCAATGCGTAAAATGAAAGAAATCATTAATAAATAAATAAAAATAGTTTTAAAAAAATAGAAAATTAGTTTAAGCAAATATTATTGCTGTTTTTGAAATAAATTTAGTTGCAATAATTAAA
>NW_024033694.1:0-7285 GCF_002237135.1 Teleopsis dalmanni
ATTTATATATATAGTATATTTAATAATTATGTAATATTTAATATTTTAAATTATGAAATTTATAATTATATATAAATAAATCTATCTATATAAATATATTAATTTAATATATAATTATATATATAGGAAAAATAAAATTATCCATAAATATTTTTATTTTTAAAAAATAAAAATAAAAATTAAAATAAAACTATATATAAATAATATTTATTAAGTATAAAAAAATAAAAAATTTAAAAATACATATTAAATTTTAAATTTAAAATAATTTTCCATTTAAAAATTTGTAAATATGTATGAATATTAATGAATATATTAAAATAATTTTTTTTTAATCAATAATATATTAATTTGTATAAATTATTTATATAATATATATATATAAATTAATATGTTGTATTTATAATTAAACTATACTAATAGATTAATAAATATCTATATTAATATAATATTGAATTAATTAATAGATATATATAATTTTGAATCAAAAATTTGGGATGTATAAATCGTAAGGATCTCCTATTTTTTAATATTTATATATTTATCTAATGTTCCATTAAAAAATATTGCCAAATATATAAATATTTAATTAATTAATATATATATATCAAACAATTATTATATTAACCCTATTAAATTAAATTATTTATATTAAATTCCACCCTTATATATTTATATATATAGTATATTTAATAATTATGTAATATTTAATATTTTAAATTATGAAATTTATAATTATATATAAATAAATTTATTTATATAAATATATTAATTTAATATATAGTTATATATATAGGAAAAATAAAATTATCTATAAATATTTTTATTTTTAAAAAATAAAAATAAAAATTAAAATAAAACTATATATAAATAATATTTATTAAGTATAAAAAAAATAAAAATTTTAAAACACATCTTAAATTTTAAATTTTAAATAATTTTCCATTTAAAATTTAAATAAAAAATTTTTAATATTATAAAAATATATTAAAAATAATATTTATTTAATATTTATAAATAACAACAAAACAACAAATATAAAAATGAATAAAATTAATTTAATATTTAAAATTTAATAACGTACTTAAAAAGTTAAATAAACACAAAAAAATATACAAAACCATATTTAAATAAATTTTTTATAAAATACACCAAAATCCTTAAAAAATAAAAATCCATCTTAAATTTTAAATGGAAAATTTTAAATGAATTGCCTGATTAAAGGGTTACTTTGATAGAGTAAATCATGTGGTTTACCATATTCATTATATTTAATAGAATTAAACTATTCCTAAAAGAATCAAAATCTTATGTGCTTCTTACACTAAAATATATTTATATGTATATATTAAAATTATTTTTATTAAATTTAAAAAGATAAGCTAATTAAGCTAATGGGTTCATACCCCATTTATAAAGGTTTTAACCCTTTTTTTTTAATTTTTATTAATTCATCTAAAATTTTATTTTTTTTAATTATAATCATAGGAACAATAATTACTATATCTTCAAATTCATGACTAATAGCATGAATAGGATTAGAAGTTAATTTATTAGCCTTTATTCCTTTAATTAATTATAAAAATAACTTAATATCCTCTGAAGCTTCTTTAAAATATTTTTTAATTCAAGCATTCAGATCAGTTATTCTTTTATTTTCAATTATTCTAATTTTAAAAAATAATTCAATTAATGAATCTTTAGAAAAAAATTATTTAATAATCCTTTCTTCTTTACTAACAAAAATAGGAGCCGCCCCTCTCCATTTTTGATTTCCTAGAGTCTCAGAAAGATTATCATGAATAAATCTAATTATTTTAATAACTTGACAAAAACTCGCCCCTTTAAGTTTAGTCTCTTATATTAGAAATAATTATTTAATAAGAATAAGAATTATTTTTTCTGCTATTATTGGAGCCATTGGAGGATTAAACCAAACTTCTTTACGAAAATTAATAGTTTTTTCTTCAATTAATCATATCAGATGAATATTAATTTCAATAAATTCTAATAATATAATATGACTAAATTATTTTTTATTTTATTGTTTTTTATCCATTACATTAATATTAATATTTAATGTCTATAAACTAACACATATTAATCAACTTTTCATAATTTTTAATAAAATAAAAAATTTTAAATATTTAACTTTTATAAATTTTTTATCTTTAGGAGGATTACCCCCCTTTTTAGGATTTTTACCAAAATGATGAGTTATTCAATATATAATTATTAATAATAGAATAATATTATTAATAATTCTTTTGATAACTTCCTTAATTACCCTATTTTTTTACCTTCGTTTAACTTATTCAGCATTTATAATAAATTTTTTTGAATCAAAAATTTTATATTATAATTTAAACAAAAATAAGTTTAATTTCATTTATTTAATCATTTCATTTTTTCTAGATTTGGTCTTTTATTAGTTTCAATAATTTTTTATCTTTATTAAATTAAAGGTTTTAAGTTAATGAAACTAATAGCCTTCAAAGCTGGAAATATGAAATAATTCTTAAGCCTTAGTATAAAATACACCGTTAGAATTGCAGTCTAAAATCATTTATTTGACTATAAAGCCAGCTATTGATTAAAAAGAAATAATTCTTATAAATAGATTTACAATCTATCGCCTAAATTTCAGCCATTTAATCAATCGCGACAATGGCTTTTTTCTACTAATCATAAAGATATTGGAACCCTTTATTTTCTATTTGGTGCATGAGCTGGTATAGTGGGAACTTCTTTAAGAATTTTAATTCGGGCAGAATTAGGACACCCAGGAGCTTTAATTGGAGACGATCAAATTTATAATGTAATTGTTACAGCACACGCCTTCATTATAATTTTTTTATAGTAATACCAATCATAATTGGTGGATTTGGAAATTGATTAGTACCTTTAATACTAGGAGCCCCAGATATAGCTTTCCCACGAATAAATAATATAAGATTTTGGTTATTACCTCCTTCTTTAACTCTTCTTTTAATAAGAAGTATAGTTGAAAACGGAGCTGGAACAGGATGAACTGTTTATCCACCCTTATCTTCTATTATTGCTCATGGAGGAGCTTCCGTTGATTTAGCTATTTTTTCACTACATTTAGCAGGAATTTCTTCTATTTTAGGAGCTGTAAATTTTATTACTACTGTTATTAATATACGATCTTCAGGAATTACTTTTGATCGAATACCTTTATTTGTTTGATCTGTTGTAATTACTGCATTATTATTATTATCTTTACCTGTTCTAGCAGGTGCTATTACAATATTATTAACTGATCGAAATATAAATACTTCATTTTTTGACCCTGCTGGTGGAGGAGACCCAATCTTATACCAACATTTATTTTGATTTTTTGGGCATCCAGAAGTTTATATTTTAATTCTTCCAGGATTTGGAATAATTTCTCATATTATTAGACAAGAATCAGGAAAAAAGGAAACTTTTGGATCTTTAGGAATAATTTATGCTATATTAGCTATTGGATTATTAGGATTTATTGTATGAGCTCATCACATATTTACAGTAGGTATAGATGTTGACACCCGAGCTTATTTTACGTCAGCAACAATAATTATTGCTGTTCCAACAGGAATTAAAATTTTTAGTTGATTAGCTACAATTCATGGAACCCAATTGAATTATTCTCCTACTACTATATGAGCTTTAGGATTTGTATTTTTATTTACAGTTGGAGGATTGACAGGAGTAGTTCTAGCTAATTCTTCTGTTGATATCATCTTACATGATACCTATTATGTTGTAGCCCATTTTCATTACGTCTTGTCAATAGGAGCTGTATTTGCTATTATAGCTGGATTTATTCATTGATACCCTCTATTTACAGGATTATATATAAATGCAAAACTTTTAAAAAGTCAATTTATAATTATATTTATTGGAGTAAATTTAACCTTTTTCCACAACATTTTTTAGGATTAGCTGGTATACCTCGACGATACTCAGATTATCCAGATGCTTATACTATATGAAATATTATTTCAACAATTGGATCTACAATTTCATTATTAAGAATTATTTTATTTCTATATATTATTTGAGAAAGTATAATTATAAACCGACAAATAATTTACTCAATTCAATTAAATTCTTCAATTGAATGATTTCAAAATTCTCCTCCTGCTGAACACAGATATTCAGAATTACCATTATTAACTAATTTCTAATATGGCAGATTAGTGCAATGGATTTAAGCTTCATATATAAAGTATTTTACTTTTATTAGAAATTTCAACATGATCAAATTTAAACCTTCAAAATAGAGCTTCACCCTTAATAGAACAATTAACTTTTTTTCATGATCACACCTTAATAATTTTAGTTATAATTACTATTTTAGTTGGTTATTTAATATTTATATTATTTTTTAATAATTATACTAATCGAAATTTATTACATGGACAAACTATTGAAATTATTTGAACTATTTTACCTGCTATTATTTTATTATTTATTGCTTTTCCTTCTTTACGATTATTATACTTATTAGACGAAATTAATGAGCCTTTAGTTACATTAAAAACAATTGGTCATCAATGATATTGATCATATGAATATTCTGATTTTATAAATATTGAATTTGACTCTTATATAATTCCAACAAATGAATTAAATATTAATAATTTTCGACTTTTAGATGTAGATAATCGAGTTATTTTACCTATAAACTCTCAAATTCGAATCTTAGTAACTGCTGCAGATGTAATTCATTCTTGAACAATTCCAGCTTTTGGTGTAAAAGTTGATGGAACTCCAGGACGTTTAAATCAAACTAATTTTTTTATTAATCGTCCTGGATTATTTTATGGACAATGTTCTGAAATTTGTGGAGCTAATCATAGATTTATACCTATTGTAATTGAAAGTATTCCAACTAACTTTTTCATTAAATGAATCATAAATTATTCTAATTCATTAGATGACTGAAAGCAAGTACTGGTCTCTTAAACCATTTCATAGTAAATTAGCAATTACTTCTAATGAAAAAATTAGTTAAATAAATAACATTAGTATGTCAAACTAAAATTATTAATTAATTAATATTTTTTAATTCCACAAATAGCTCCTATTAATTGATTAAGTTTATTTTTTTTATTTTTTATAATTTTTATTATTTTTAATATAATAAATTATTATTATATACTACCTACTTCATCAAAATCATTAAGTTATAAATTAACAACAAAGATATTTAATTGAAAATGATAACAAATTTATTTTCTGTTTTTGACCCTTCTTCAAGTATTTTTAATTTTTCTATTAATTGAATTAGAACTTTTTTAGGAATTATTATAATCCCAATAATTTACTGACTAATTCCTTCTCGTTATAATATTTTATGAAATAACATTTTATTAACCCTTCACAAAGAATTTAAAACATTATTAGGCCCTACAGGAAAAAATGGATCAACATTAATTTTTATTTCTTTATTTACAATAATTTTATTTAATAATTTTATAGGATTATTTCCTTATATCTTTACTAGAACTAGTCATTTAACATTAACTTTATCTTTATCTTTACCATTATGAATTTCATTTATAATTTATGGTTGACTTAATCATACTCAACATATATTTGCTCATTTAGTTCCTCAAGGAACTCCTGCAATTTTAATACCATTTATAGTTTGTATTGAAACAATTAGAAATGTTATTCGACCAGGAACTTTAGCAGTTCGATTAACTGCTAATATAATTGCAGGACATTTATTATTAACTCTATTAGGAAATACAGGTCCATCTTTAACTTCATTGATTTTATCAATTTTATTATTTAGACAAATTTTATTATTACTTTTAGAATCTGCTGTAGCTATTATTCAATCTTATGTATTCGCAGTATTAAGAACACTTTATTCCAGAGAAGTAAATTAATGTCAACTCATTCAAATCATCCATTTCATTTAGTAGATTATAGCCCTTGACCATTAACAGGAGCCATTGGTGCAATAACAATTGTTTCAGGAATAATTAAATGATTCCATCAATATAATATATCATTATTTATTTTAGGAAACATTATTATTATTATTACTGTTTATCAATGATGACGAGATGTCTGTCGAGAAGGAACATACCAAGGCTTACATACATTTATAGTAACAACAGGATTACGATGAGGAATAATTTTATTTATTTTATCTGAAGTTTTATTTTTTGTTTCATTTTTTTGAGCTTTTTTTCATAGAAGTTTATCTCCAACTATTGAATTAGGAGCTTCATGACCACCTATAGGAATTTCCCCTTTTAATCCATTTCAAATCCCATTATTAAATACAGCTATTTTATTAGCTTCAGGAGTTACTGTAACATGAGCTCATCATAGATTAATAGAAAATAACCACTCACAAACTTCCCAAGGATTATTTTTTACTATTTTATTAGGAATTTATTTCACAATTTTACAAGCATATGAATATATCGAAGCCCCATTTACAATTGCTGATTCTATCTATGGGTCAACATTTTTTATAGCAACAGGATTTCATGGAATTCATGTTTTAATTGGAACAACTTTTTTAATAATTTGTTTAATTCGTCATTTAAATAATCATTTTTCCAAAAATCATCATTTTGGATTTGAAGCAGCTGCTTGATACTGACATTTTGTTGATATTGTTTGATTATTTCTTTATATTTCTATTTATTGATGAGGAAGATAATTAAATTCATTATTTATCTAAATAATATAAAAAGTATATATGACTTCCAATCATAAAGTCTATAAAATATAGATTAGATAATTTTATTATTAACAATTATAGCAATAATTATTTTAACAATTTGTTCTATTGTAATATTTTTAGCTTCAATTTTATCAAAAAAATACTTAATGATCGAGAAAAAAATTCCCCCTTTGAATGTGGATTCGATCCAAAATCTTCTTCACGAATTCCATTTTCACTTCATTTTTTTTAATTACAATTATTTTTTTAATTTTCGATGTTGAAATTGCATTAATTTTACCTATAATTATAATTTTAAATTTTTCAAATTTATTTATATGAAGAATAACTTCAATTATCTTTTTAATTATTTTATTAATTGGTGTGTATCATGAATGAAATCAAGGGATATTAAATTGATCTAATTAAATGGAAAATTTATTTTAGGATTGTAGTTAAATTTAACATTTGATTTGCATTCAAAAAATATTATTTTATGTAATCTATCTTATAAAGAATATGAAGTGATACATCACATTTAGTTTCGACCTAAAAATTAGGTAAATTACCCTTATTCTTAATATTAAT
>NW_024033695.1:0-7284 GCF_002237135.1 Teleopsis dalmanni
TATATAAAATATACTTTGGATCTCAATATTTTATTCAAACATTTTTGTAGAAATTTATTATAATATTAATAGACGAATATATTAATTATTAAAATAATATAAGACAATATAATATTGTATAAGATATAACTGTAGTCATAATTAATTCACATATATATGTATAAGAGTTTCACAATTCATATTTAAAACTTATCGGTCTAATGTAATTAGTGTTTGTAATTTTAAGCGGACAAAATTGCTGATCCCGTTGGTAATCATAAAACAGCTTTCACTGTCTGGTATTGTAATATTTTATATATAAACTAAAAAACTAATTTGTATATTAATAGACAGACAGATGTGTAGATATATAGACCAACATATAGATAGATAAACAGATATGTTGGTCTATCTATCTACATATCTGTCTATCTATTATTATACATATTAGAGTTTTAGTTTATATATGAAATATTATAATGTCAGTCAGTGAAAGCTCGTTTATTGTTATCAACAGGATCAGCAAATATCTACTCTTAAAATTAAAAACATTAATTACGATAAACAGATCAACGAACATAATGGTTCAACAGCATTGTTTAATCGGATGGACCAATCCGATCATTGATTCAAACATGGAACCGATCATTGTTGGGATGGAGCAAATAAGATCATTGATCAAACAAACAGAGAAACGAATACTGCTTCTTTAGTTCGTTTAAATATTCCAATAACAATCACTTCGACAAAGTTAGTACTCATCTTCATCTAAATATTGTGTCACAAAGATTTTTTATAATATATAAGAAAAATCTTAAAGTTTTTGCTCTATAGACAAAGTGACACAGTTACGTTAGTCTGTGATTGTGTTGCCAGTCAGAAAAATGAATAAACGAGTCTTCTTTTATAGAATAGACCATAATATAAATAGATAGATAGATCAACGAACAGATAAACAGATATTGTTTAATCGTTTCGTCTTACTATTCTAATTATAAATATTTTGACAAACTTAGTGAATATTTTTCACCTACATACTTGAAGGCGAAGTTCTCCTGTTATATACAGTCAAAGCTGATTAGATAGACTAACATATAAATAGATAAATATATCAACGAACAGATAAGCTACTAGTGTTGAACCGATTGATCTTACTATTTTGATTATAATCAGTGCAAAAAACTCACAGTACATCCTTCATCTAAGTAATCGAATGCAATGTTATTTTCTGATAAATAGTCAAAGTTAGTCAGATAGACCAACATGGAGATAGAAAGTTCAACGAACAGACTAACAGATGTAGGAATATTGCTTAATCGGATAGACAGATAAGTGGATCAATTAGCACACAAACAGCGCACTATCCAGCAAGAGGTCCCTCTGAAGTGAAGAATGAGCCGAAGTTGACCACGAAACGTCTTTTATCCTTCTTCGTCCTTCGATTCTCGGATGTTGTTATTGAGTTAAAGCTGGAGTGACTTCCGTTCGCATAACTACTTCTCTTGTTAATGCAAGCAGTTCATTTAGCTTGAGCTTGCTTGCCAAGTTATCACCAATCCAATACTGTGCCAAGGTAGTCTTCCTCCCACTTGCTAGTACTCGAGATTGGCACAATATATGCACCGCCATCTCCTTTTCTTCTAAACATAGTCTAAAAGTGTCTTCCTCAGCAAGCGTTATCTTTTTGAGGTGATTCTGAAAGTTTCCGTGTCTAGTAGTTAGTAATGTCAGCCAACTTAGGATGCTATGCGGATAGCTAAGCACATTTATCGCTTCCCTGACCAACGGTTTCTGCATCATGAGTTTAGTCTGCCTACAAGTGCTTATCTCTTTCCATCTGTTAAGATGAAGTGAAGTTATTCACTTATCGACAGATGTGTATCCATACATACAGATAAGTTGATAAACGAGCAGAAACACCAATAATACGAATATTAACAGTATTGCTTAATCGGTTTTTCTTACTATTCTAATTATCATTATTTTCACAAACTTAGTACACACCGAAGGCGAAGTGGTCCTATAATATAAAGTCTTATATAAAGTATTGCTTAATCGGTTTTTCTTACTATTCTGATTATCATTATCTTCACAAAGTTAGTACACACCGAAGGCGAAGTTGTCTTATTATATAAAGTCAAAGATAGTTAAACAGTGCAAAATTAATGCTTGATTTCATTTCTTTAAATATTCTGTACTATTAAATTAACACTTATGACATATCAATTACAGTACTCGAAGAAGAACCTGAAGAACACCTGCTTGCCAAATATATTGAGAGGATCTATTAAATCAATTTATATGTTAATTTTTTCATAAACGCTGTTCTGCCTCATATCAAAAGTATACTTATTAGTCGTTTTAAATTTCTTATTTATTTCACACCTAATATTTCAAATTTCATATAAAAACATATAATTAATCAAATAAAATATAATTGCGTTTTAAATAATTTAATTAATTTCGTTAAATGATTTTCACATTAATATGCATAATTACACGGCTTACTTATGTGGCCGATAAAATCCGAAATATTGCCCCCTTTCATAGCATATTTAACTGTAATTAACAAATTGCATCGAACTGGGTGTGTCAATCTCGTTGTTGAACTCTATTAGGTACAAATAACTGCATCGAGATCTGATCGGTTTTATCGCTGCGAGATTTGTATGAGTACTCGCCGACATGCAAAATAGAGCAGGCAAGGAAAATGGAGGCATAAATCAACTTAACTGTTTCTGCTTCGTTTTGATTACCATTGACAGTGCAGTCATGACGAGATAACGGTCGTTTGATACGCTGAATTTGCATCCACAAACATAAAAATTGACATTTGATTTTGAGTCGTAGTAGAGAAGTATTGACGCTTGCTAAGCGTGGTGTATGGACTGAGCTCAAGCTCAGCTCAATTTATGGCTTTCTGCTGGTTGGAGGTGTTTGACGTTGAGTTCCAGCTTGACGTTCTGCACACGAGTTTCTCGTTAAAAAAAATGCTGGGCGTGCTGTGTCAACGTAATAATTTTTTATACTAAACTTATATTTATATATATATTTACATACATATATATGTTTCTTTTTTTTTTATAAAAAATGTTGCAAATAATAATTTTAATGGAAGGTTATTATTTTCTAACATGTCACTCCCTTCAGGTGAGCGTATATGTCAATTTAAGAAGAAAACAACAATTTTTTTTAAATTTTTTTATTTTATTTTTATTATATTGAAAATAAAAAATTTAAATAATATACAAAACAATTACATAAATTTCTTTTATTCAGTAAAACTATTTAATATATAAATGAGTAACGAATTTTGTAAAATGTAAAAGAAAAATTATACACAAGATTAAAATCTAAATAAGATACAAATGCCAAGAGCTTAAGAGTTGTGGAATATATTTTCTTTAAATAAAAAAAGTAATATATAAAAAATAAAAATAATTACTTTCTTTTTGAAAAACTTACTTAATCTCTAAATAAACGAATTTTGTGTAATTTTCAATAAATTTCTTATAAACAAATTTTAGTACAAAATGCATTTTTATTTGTTTGTTCTCATAATTTACAAAATGAATTTTCACTAAATTTATTTAATTATTTTTATTATTAAATTTTGAGATTTATTGAACTTTTTTATGAAAATTTGTCATGTAAATGTTAAAATGGATATGAGTTCATATATGTAATTGAGTATATTTTCTTTAGAAACAGAAATTTGATTTCTATACAATCTGGCTATAGACAATGATCAGGGACTTTGTAAACAGAAAGGCTTTTGGCTTAGGGATTAAAAGCCTCAAGGATTAGATTATTTTAATTTTTGTTATTGTAAATGGATAAAGTTGTTATATTTCAGAAATGGGTTTTTTTATATTGTATATAAAACAACCTTTGTTACTTGCATAAGCACACAACTTTAACTTTAAGAACCAATCTATTTTATTCAAAGGAAGTTAAAAATTTCTTCTTCTAATATGGAACGTAATATACTTCATTCTATGTATTCCAATGTGGTACCTGAGTATATTTCATGTGAAGAAACTGCTGTGTTAATGTAAGGTAATGAATTTGAGGGGTTTGTCATGAAGTTTCTAGAAATAAACAATATTACTACACTCTATACTTTAATTGTGCAGTAGATACAGATGTAAGGTTTACTATTTGAATATTGGAAGGCAATGTTGGGATGTATTTTTGTGTAAAGTAGTGTGAAGTATGAAATAGAGTTATAAAATAAGTACAGTGTATTAGCATAAAGATTTCCTAAAGAAGTCTTGTTAGGAAGTTGTAAAGATGAAGAAGTAGTGTATATTAAAACTAACTAAAAGTCAAACATTTTAGTAGATAGAATTACAAAGTTTTCATCTTTCAAAGAAGATCGAAGCTCGCAATTGAATGAATGCTGAATAAGCAAGTGCATAATGAAAAACAATACGGTGTATACAATATATATAATAGTTTTGAAGAAAAGTTTAAGACAAAAATATTATGAGTGAATGCAAATTATTAGAATATTTATCATCTTAAAGGTAAAGGTTACGTTTTGCTACAAATATAGTAAGACTTAATTTGCATAAGTATACGAAAAAGTAGTTATCACATAGCTTTAATAAGATTATGTCAGCTTAATTAAATCAGGTCGTCGACATTCAGAGACGACTCTCGATACACTTAGGTGAAATTGGTCCGTTGTTATACTACATAATCCCAAAATTAATCAACCTTCTTTCAATCATTGTGTTCATATAACAAACCTTAGTAGCTATAATGAAAAAAGGTTGGGTGCCTATAAATGTCCTATAGGATGTTGACAGTCCAATATTGTGATTAATAAAAGAGTTAAATGTGACGTGATAATGAAGATGGACTTTGACTTTGTGGAATTTTGACTAAATTAAACATTTGAAATAAATCATATATGATTAAAAGTAATGAAAATATTTTTGAGTGATATTTTAGAACATTAAATTCAGTAAAAGAGTACAAGGTAAGTGGAATGTGAAATTTATAAATACTAATTCATTTCAAATTGGATGAACATAAAGAGAAGACGCTGAATATCAGTATATGAGCACAGCTAGTTTAAGAAAGATATATTCTGACAACCCCAATATAATTACTTTAAAAAATGATCAATTGTAACGAAAATGCAATAGGATGTCTCCTAACAATTTCAATTTTTAAATAAAAAAATTAGATCAATAAATATATTGGTATATATAAAATTAAGATAGAAGTTAGTGCTTTTGATTTGTTGGAAGAAAAAGATTATTGAAAGTGAACTAGAAAAACCAAAAGTTAAAATTCTGATTTGTTGTATCTTTACGGAAACTATGAAGGAAGGTTCAAATCATAGAGTGTTATGACGCTTTAAAAGAAGAAGAATTAAAATATATTTTAAGTAACTGCTATTGTTTCTAGTGGTTAGTCACATAGAGACTAAGTGATAATTTTAAAGATAGAAATGATGTAAGTAAAATAAAGACATTGAAGCAGTACTAAATCCGGTACTTTTTAATCTGACTTTTTAATTTAATTGAACTAAACAACGAAACTTACCATTGTTACTCAATTGTCTAGGATATCCTATAGAGGTTTAGAACTGTATTTTAATACGAGATTAAATATATCTTTATTATTCTAAAACAGCTTCATAAATATAAATACCTTTAATATTCAGTATCTGCTGTCTTACTGTATATGTGTGAGTTTTTTTATGTACTATCTAGGTTGATTTAAATCATTTAGATGAATATGTAAGATATAGATATATAACGTACTACCTTTGAAGGAGTTTATTTAGAACTTTAATGAAAACTCGCTGGCTGTAATTGCAATGTTACGAATGTAAAGCGATAGAACATCGATAATATTTAGTGAAATAAAAGTGATACAACATACAAAAACAACGTGTATATTGTATATGAGATACTTGAAATAAGAATGATAAAGACTTATGTTAATTAAACAATAGTAATTTGGTTAAGGTCATGGATATAATATATTCAGATGAAAGCATTAAAAAATTCTAATTAATCTGTTTAATTGGAACTATTTATATATAATATATGTAGAATTTTGCAAAGGAATACCCTTTTGTAAATACACTACTCAAGACCTCCATAGTAAGAGAATCGATTATTATACATTATTCATATTATGAAATACAATATTTACTCAAAAGGAACTGTGTGATTCAACGATGAAAACTACATACTCAGGTACCAGGAAATCTGTGCATATCTAACTATTGTTTGTATCGGTTTACTGGATGCGATGTCCAATGAAGTGAATTTTATTTAATTTAATGAATATTTAACTTAACTTAATGGAAACATAAACTAAATAAAACTTAAACAAACAATTTTTTACATTTAACTCAGAGCCAACAATGGCTCATAATCTAAATCTTTCGGAGCCGCTTTCTTTTTGTATTTTTTCTGAACTTTTGTTTTGGCCAATTTTGATTTGGATTTACTTGTGCGATTTTTCTTTTCTTCCAATTCTTTTTCACGATCCAATTGTTCCAGTTGCTCAAATATATTTTTGGGTCGCTTATGTGTGCTGGGATTTGTGGAGTTTTTGGCTGCATACACAACAACAAACTGTGAGAAGGCAGAGTCGGCGGGTGTATTGATGTCAGCGAAGTCGCGGAAGTTGGCAAATTGTTCTTCAGGATAAGTGTACTTTTCAATGAAGCCTTCAGTTGATGGACGGCCATGGCCGTTATTAGAATCACCATAAAATTGATTGAAATCACTGTTGTCATCTGGATGATAGGGCATTTCTTCTTCTGGATAGAATGTGCCACCACGCAGAACACCAAAATCGCCCGAACCTAAAAGGGCAGTATCGAAACTACGTTGTGGTGCTGATGTTAGAGATTCTGGATGAGGAGCAGCATATTTAGGTACAACTGGGACATCGGGTAGAGGGAAGTATGGTCTTGAGTGACCTAGCGGTGGTATTTCACGGAAAAATGGTGGATAGTAGTTTTGAGCTGCTTGTGTGTGTGAGTCAATTGGAGCAGCATCGGAACGTGGTGAAATTTGTGTATTTATAATGGGACGAAATTCATGTGTTGGTGGCACATGATAAGAATGTTCATGTGAGCGTAGCACTGTGATGGGCGTGTAATCATTTGGCTCCATCAGCATATCTGAATCCTCTTCAGGGAATTCATCTGAAAATTGTGAAGAAAATAAATGTTATTATATGTGTTTCTTGTTAAAAGAGATAACTTAAGATTTAACCAAAATAAATAAAATTTTATGTTAAAGGAAAAAATGAAGTAGCCGGTCGGTA
>NW_024033696.1:0-7282 GCF_002237135.1 Teleopsis dalmanni
TTTCGACTTTATCTATTAACCCATTTCGTACAATCGTTTGGTACACCACACGGTTAGTTTTGAATATTTTTTAATATTCTACAGAATACTGTATATTTTTTAGGTAAGAAAGTGAGAGTAATCTTTCAAATAAATATCAAACTTTTCTCATTTACTTAAACTTGTTTTTTTTTTGCGATTTAATATAGAAACTTCGCTGTAAAATTTCAAGTCTGAAATTGCTCGGTACTTAATGGGTTAAGCACAAATATGAAGGATTCATATTTTCGTCTTTCGAGCATCCAACGCACTCAATTAACGAACACTTGGTTACGGAACTTATTATTTTGATTAATATCTGCAAAGCCGCGAGTATGTCTAGTTTTCATGCTTATATAGTTGTCATTATTCCTTAATATTTGCTACGCTCTTGGCACTTGTGCCAATTTCTTAAGTCAACAAAACAAAAGAAGAAAAGTTTGTGGTCGATTGCTTGTTTATATTTACTCCTTCCGGATTTCTTAACCATGAAGTCTATTAGGTATATGTTAGCAAATAAATGGAAAAGTTTGTGTTCTTTAAAACTGTAGTAAACTAAAGTTTTATATATCAAAATAGCTTGTGTTGAATAAATATAAAGTTTATTTATCAACTTGAAAATAGTTTCTCTTTCTTTCGCAATACTTTTATGTTTGAAATGAATAGTTAATGTATCAAACTAAATAAAAATTTTTACAAAATTGAGTATCAATCCAATGAAACTGAGTCTTAATTCATTAATGGAAGAAAAAATATAAAAAACAAAAAGTTTCTCCATAGATCATATTATTCCCAGAGTAGGCGTTTCCAAATAATAGAGAAAAAAGTGCTTATAAGAAATGTATATAAGATACAAAATGAAAGACCTTCAGTGAACCACATAAAGACGGGAAAAGCAAAACTGTTAACAAATCAAAAAAAATTATTAGCTGTTCTCTTAGACGAAATCCAAATTGCGCATGGTTGGCTCTTACAGTATCCGAACCATACACATTGTTCACATTTTCGGTCGCATGGCTTGCATTTTGCCGTAGCGGTCACTAGACCGCTATGCTTGCTAGATGAACTAAAACCTGTCTTCAACGGTCGTTTTATTTCTGTTGTCCCTGAGGTATCACATGCAATCAATATATCCAAAATTTCAAAGAGTTCATTATCAATAAAATATATTCTTTTTCTTAATGTTCTTTGCGCAAAATTTCCGGGTTGCACGCTTCGGGGTTGTTCCATTTTATATTTTTCAACTGTAACACTTGCTTTACCGTGTGGTTCCCTGGTCTTCTTATTAAATGACAATACTAGCGGTGACGTTTTTCTTGTAGCTTGGTGACGATCGGCGCGACTTTGTTATTTTCTCGTATAAAGTTATTTTAAGCCACTTCGTTATTCCCATTAATGAAAATTGTGCAAATATTCAACTTTCAAATATTTTTAACAGTGTATATTCACAAGAAAATGAAATGCGCTACGTTATTTACGAATTGATAAGTAACATAAGCGGGAGTGACAGTAGAGATTATGCTCACGTCAAAATATCAGAAAATTGTCAACACTTTGTGTGTGTGAGGACAAGCCTAAAATGTGGAATACCCGTCAATTTTGCATTAAAAAAACCTCTGTCAACATTTCAGCATTGACAGTGTAAAATGTTATGTAGTACGCGTATATTTTGCATATTTCCAACAACATAATGACTACAGAGACAGTTGAAGCATGGTAAGAAATGTAGTGTATGTGAAGTGTTTAATTGCCGAACTTAGCATGCAAAGTTTCTGGCACGGGAGCATGGGTCGTGCAGTTTTTTTTCACAAATCTATATGAATTAGTGCGTTTTGGCGTCTTTGCGTGTTGTTGTTGTTATTGTTATTGGACGGGTTTTATTTGAGTGGGGGTCGCTATGCTGTTTATTTGTTTACGTACTTAAAATAATTAATTTTGATTTTATTGCCGCTCGCAAGAATTTATGACAATGATAAACGTTTCCCTACTTACTTAAATGTTATTGACATTTGATTGGCAGCAATTGGCAATGTTGTAAGTTTATGTTGTAATTTTTACAACCGCAACTAAGCGGTTAACTATCTGTATAATTACCGTTACGCTTCAGCTGATATAGTTCGTTAAGTGGTATCACTTGAATAATAAAGGCTTAAGAAATTCTTCAGTTAACATAAAAAATAAATAATTTTAAGTAATTGTTTCCTAATAGCTAAGCAGTTGCATGCAAGCAGGTGTGTATGTATGCATGCGCAAGTTGTCAATTAAGTGTTGGTAAACTATATACCTACGTATATATTTTCAACATGACATTGCAAAATTAGATACTAACTAATTATAATATTACAATAATACTGTCTTTTTTTTTTTTTTTTGTAAGTTGGGATTTTTTTTTCATGTTTACAATATTACATGCGATATTTATTTTTTTGTCTAACTATACCTAAGTCTAACAGCATTTTGATTTCCAATCTGATCTCTATTTCTTCATCTTTTCTGATTTTTTTTTTTTTGTTATTGTGAACAAGGTTTAGAGTCGAAAATGAACCGTTAACCGAAAACTAAAAACAAAACCGATGCTTTTGCAATAGCGAAAACCGAAACCGAGTCGATTAAAATATTTGCTTATAAATCCCGGTGGTTATACTATTGAATCTAAGAATTTTATCTATTTTCGAGCAACCATCGTAACAAAAACACGTAGCCTGGAGATCAGACGAAGAAATACCATTGCCAACAGTTGGTACTATAGGCTCAGTAGGTAATTATAATGTAAAGCTCTCTTTCTCTCAACAGACAAAACTTACGCTCTATATATCGCTCAGCCTATCTGTGCTTCTATATAGCGTTGACGCCATCACAGAATTATGATGTAGTACTGGAGGTTGTCAAAAGAAAAGTTTTTTGTAAAGCGGGTATTACACATGAGATTTTTTTGTCAAACTTTTCTGTAAAATGCGAAATTTGTGCCAAATTTGATATGTAATAGCGACATTTGAAGGTTCGACAAAAATTTTGATGGAAATCAAAAATTTTTAATTTTTCCTTAAAATCGCTTAAGATTTTTGGTAGGCTAAAATCCGGTAACGCGTTGTTTGTTATGTTCTTTTGATTAAATGAGTACATTTATT
Organism: Teleopsis dalmanni; assembly: GCF_002237135.1. Taxonomy (NCBI): domain Eukaryota; kingdom Metazoa; phylum Arthropoda; class Insecta; order Diptera; family Diopsidae; genus Teleopsis; species Teleopsis dalmanni. Next base: position 3,147 of record NW_024033696.1, read on the forward strand.
TCGAAATAGTACTGTCAAGTTTAAACCTGATTATATAAACATATTCGTTTTTAGTAGTTAAAATTTAAATAAATAAAATTTATTAAAAATACATAAATAATATTCACTCGGAACTGAATTGTAACTGAGAAAAATCAATATTTTTGTCGGAGTAGAAAGCAAACCAAACCGATATTGTTTTTTAATTATTTTTAACTAGTTACTATTTAATAACTACTTCTTTAGTTATCGTGTTAATATAAACAAATGACATTTAAAGGCCCATATAGGTATATGTTTGCTTAATATTACCATCTTAAGATGGTAAGATTACCATCTTACCATCTTCTTCTATATAATAATTGTCATTTAGTTTGATCTCTAAAACATGTAAAACTTTTAACAAAAAGTAAATACTTTGTAGTGCCATTTATCTATTAATATTTAATTTTTTAATGAATAATTTAATTTTCATTTAACTGAAATAAACTTGTAGGGATAAAAATCTTTAAGATGAAATAAAAACTTAAGTGAATTATGTTGATTATTTATATATTTTTGTTTTAAATTATGTATATTTTATTGATGTAGAACTAAAAAAAATTATTTTTAATCAATTTATTTTTCTTTATATATTTACAGATCAATTTGAAGAAAACTGTTTAAATTTTTAAGGTAAGATTATAAACATACATATCAATTAAAGTTTTGTTACCTCAAATACAAAAAATTATAATACGTTTTCAATATAGCATGTAATAGTGATCTGCTCTCAATTATATTCTCAACTATAAACTATATTCTCTATAAACTATAATGTTAATCTCGCCTTCGTTAATGCCTCTGGCTAGTTTGACCTTCTATATACTACCCTATCTACTACTATTACGAGGTTTTTGTGGATTCACAACGGCTTTTTAACTAATTGAGGAGAACTCGTCCTCCCTCCACCTCAACTAACTAACTAAGATAATGATTAAGTTTTCTTGCCGAGAGTGACGCGTCTTTATGACGAAAAGAAACTATTTAAAAGTTAGACGGATTCGAATAGTGAAGAAAAGACAAGGACAAAAATTTCAATAAATTAAATAAATTTTTGTGCTTTGTCCTTCTCTTTGCTATTCGAATCCGTCTATAATTATTCATTTTTTCTGTGAAATACAGTTATTATGTATATACCACATCATTTTCACTTTTCACAATTTATTTTGTTTCTTTTCTCTGTATAGTGTTCTATAACTGAAGATAGGTAAAAGTTTTTACAATGTACTATTTTCACTGATTCCTTATCACCTAATCTAGAAATTTATTTAGATTCTCTTGAACTTCTGTGATATATCTAAATAATAAAATTCTTCAAACGATTTTTTTCTCACAATATTTCTTTCAGATAATATTATTTTCAAATTGAGAGAGATGTCAGTACATTTTATAATTTACTTGATTTACACGTTAATTTACTCATATTTGTTAATTAAAATATTCTCTATTTGAGTTTATTCGTAACGTATCAGAATTTAATTAAAAATTTTTCTACCATTTTAAATGTGATTTATTCAGTATACACTCCCTGGATTTTAAAAAATCACTAAAATAGCTTTTACAACCTATAAATCTGAATCTAAAGTTATGAACCTATCTAAACCTATAAATGCTTTTTTTTTGTCTAGAGATTATTTAAATTTCCTTAAACTGATTTATGATATACCTATAATATACATATACTTATTCTGTAATTTATATCAGATCTCTTTGCAACATATTATCTCCTATATAATATATAGGATATACACATTCTTATCTTAACAACTCTAAATAGTCCTCCCTAATAATCCCAAACATTTAACTTTAGAGGCTGGTTTCAACTCCATCTTTATTTTAAAACAAATCTGCTATGAGGCTCATAACATTCATATACCTTCTGCTCAAAAAGTATCCGGATTTTGTTGTTTGTTAACTACTTCTTAAGTAATAGGTGCACCTTTTCTTGACATATGGTACAAATTTCATGGTATGGTATAATGTATTTCATCTTAACCTCCATATACATTTAAATGTTACCTTAAATAACATTTAAGTTAAAGTTCATGTAATTATTTGTTTTAAGATGTTGAAGTGACATTTTAACTAGTTTTGAATTAGTTCACAGCATTTTGTGAATTTAGAAAATTACGTCGGTGACTTTGTACAACTAAATTTGGCACTCCAATTTCTGAGAAAAACATTAAACTTGCCGGCAAAAAGCCTGAATAAAAACTTTTGCAAATTTACATATCATTAATTTTTGAGCAGTGTTGTGACCGTTTGCACACCTACTCCTTACCGAAATATACCATGCAGCCCAGCCCGCAGATTGAGTAGAATTTTTATTACTTCTCCACTTACGGTAATAAAAATTTTCCACTCTTGAACAATTTGTCTTGTTTTCACGCCTATTAAACCAAAGCGAACGAGACATTCACGCACCTAATTCCAGCCCAATTTGTTGCCCATTTCTGGTACTCCTCTGCGACTACACATATTCAAATGAAGACAGACGGACAGACAGACAGACACACATATTAATTCATATATGGGCACATAATTGTCAACCGAAAGCACTATTCCGTATAAAAAACAGAAGTGGAAAAAGTTGAGCACTACGAAAAAGCAAGTTGAAAAAGTGTTTTTTTATTGAAAGTTAGCAGTGTGAAAAGAAATATATTAAATTGGCGCTATTGTCTCTTTAAGTTCCGTTACTACAAAAGTTACTACCATAAACTATAAATGACAAACAAAAGAGTTCATTTCCCTTTCAGTGATAGCACAGCGAACATGAATAATAACAATTTAAATGCAAAAAACCACATATTTTGTTGACAGAAAGCCAAGCATCTTAAATAAATAACAAATAAAATTTTATTGAATTTTAAATAAAAAAATATTTTTTATTACAAAAGTACTCTCAACTGCTTATACCCACCGATTGAAAAGAAACGAACCCAGTGCCACGATATGGCTTTTATTGAACCCAATGACTGAGACGAGTTACTCTTTACAAAAGTACTCATAACTGCTTATACCCACCGGTTGTAAAGAAACGAACCCAGTGCCACGATATGGCTTTTATTGAACCCAATGAGTTAGCCGAGTTAGTTTAGAAGACTGCTATTTAGAAGTGTTACAGATCTCACAGGTTGTGTTGCCCCACTGTCCTTAATTACAATAACAATTTTAATATAGTACAAACGTATTGCTTAACTGTTGTAAAAGTTCTTTCAGTTACAATTTTATTTCCCGAAGTAGTCAGAATCTTGACGTTGTTGAAAAAGATCACATCTTATAAATACCGCCACAGCTCACAATGTTTAGTTAGATTTTTGCGGTTGCGGTTAGAAATTTAATAGTATTAATATAAGCTAAAAATTATGGTTTAAACACTTTTTCTCTACTCTATATTTGTGCCCATGACTATCTATCTATAGATCTTTAGCCCATCCATCGATTTGGCAGTATCTCATTAGCTCAATATTTTTCGCTATGCCTCGTTCTTTTATTAAAACACTATTAAATGAATATGGGTCTAGAGTTTTTTACACATGAAGGAACTAGCTTGACTAAGATCAGAAGTATTCGTAACAAATAAACATATATTATGCCGCTATAAGATTATTCCTAAACAACGTGTATTTTGCTAGTGCAACAAATATGAGGTGCACATGATAACCGACAGAGATTACTGGACTGGAAGCATATATAGTCAATAATAAAGACACTTGATCTTAATCTCCAGAACACATGACTTCTCTTAAATGCACCCATTAAAAATTAAATTAACGGCCAATTTTCAGTTAAAATAAAAAACTTTTTCTGCAAACTCATTTTGTTTTATTTAAACAAGAACTAATGACGGAGACGGCCTGAACCCAAAAATTTTGAGAATTTAGTCTGCAAGTCGCGCTTAAATGTAATCTTGGCGCCTCGAAATTCACGCGAAAAATTGCACCAAAGCGCGACAACGTCACAGAAGCCAAAAACAATTAATCACATAATTTGCTGTGTTGTTACTTCATGTACGAGAGCGGAATGGAATTAAGAGGGCCCAAAAATGAATAATTTGGGAATTGACTCCAAGCGTTTTTGAATGTGAGGTAAACGTATTTGAGCATTTAATATTT
>NW_024033697.1:0-7281 GCF_002237135.1 Teleopsis dalmanni
TTTTTTTTTTTTTTTTTAAAACATACATTTATTTATTGCATCTTCTCTTAAAATGAGACTAACAATAAGTTGTAAAAACTTATAACTAACTACATAATGTTACAAATTTTTATTTTAACTGTACATTGTATAAAATAAAATAAAATAAAATAAAATAAGTAAACCTTATATCACGAACCTCACCTAGATTAATGGGTTAAATTTCATTGGAGTGAATGTTAGGTGGTTTCTTAAGAAAGTGGTTCAACTTTAACAGACTACTAAAAAGAAAGGTGCGGTTATTACTTAAAGTTGTTGAATATTAATTAACGGCTGGACGGTCAGCTCTTTTTAGACGGGAAGTAATGGATAGAAGTGCGAGATTTCTTGCTAAGGGATTAACATGCTCTGTCAGCCTTTTATTGTATTTTTTCTTATATTGTCAAATTCAGCTTTAACTAGGGAAATTTGTAGACCTCGGTGTATAATTTCCTAATATACCATAAGGCACCAGTGATAATTCTTAGTATTTTTGATTGAGCTCTTTGTATAATTTCAATATTTGAAGCACTAGCCAAATAGCTGGATACCATAAGTCCATATTGGTTTTATGATGATGTTATACAAGAGTACTTTATACTCTAGGCACAGGTGAGATCTGCTATTAATGACCCAATACAACTTAGAGGCTTGAAGCTTCATCTGAATTTTTTTCAGCTTTAATATGTTTACGCCAAGTTAGTCATCTGTCTAGGTGAATACCTAAGTACGTTATATCTGGCCATCTGCTTGTGGTATGGGAATGTTATTTAGTAAAATTGTTGGAGATGTACTCCGATTTAAGGTAAAAGTGACGTGTCTACATTTTACTTCGTTAATTTTAATTCGCCATTTTCTCCACCTGAAATAAATGAGATTTAAGTTGGTTTGAAGCTCGCACAGCGATTTTGTTTCGACATAAAATTGCCGTATCATCGGCAAACGTTGTGGTGACAACTGAACTACTTATCGGGATATCAGATGTGTAAAGTACATACAATATAGGGCCAAGAATGCTTTCTTGTGGCACGCCAGCTTTTATTGGAAAATTATTAGAAGTATATGATTTACATTTCACTTTAAAGCTTCTATTATGCAGATACGATTCTAAAACTGAGTGAACATTTACAGGTAATGAACAGCGTATCTTATATATGAGCCCATTACGCCATACATTATCAAATGCTTGTTTAACATCGAGGAATACCGCAGAACAATATTCTCTGAGCTCAAATGCATATCTTATTTCATTCGTTATATGATTCTCTTGCTCAATAGTCCCATGTTTTTCCCTAAAACCAAACTGGCGGAAGGGTATTAAGTTTTGAACGTCAAGGAATGGTTTTACCTTTAAAAGCAGTGCTGTTTCAAAGAGTTTAGAAAGGCATGCCAGTAAGTTTATTGGCTGTATGAAGAGGCAAGCGTGGGATTTTTACCTGAGTTATGAATCATAATAATCATGGATGTTTTCCACTCTGTTGGGTAAAAACTAAATTTAATAATGGCATTAAAAAGTCTTGTGATAAAATTTATGGCCAAAAGGGGTAGTTTTTTATCATGATGGGTGAGATATTATCATATCCCGGTGCCTTTTTACAATCTAACTTGTCTGTGATTATTTGAAGAAGATCATTGGCCGTGATATTCGTGTCAATAGATGGTGCATGTAGATCCTGATTGGGAAAGTCATAATGTCCTTTTGCACGATTTGGTTGGAACACCTCTTTTAGATAATCAGCAAAAACGTTAGATTTTTCTTTATCACTTTGCGCCCAGTTTCCGAGAGAGTTTCTTATTGGAGAATCGAATTCTATGGGGGAATTTATACCTTTGCTAGCATTCCATAAGGATATATGGTTTTTGCCATTTAGACATCGGTTTCGAATATAACTATATCCCCTGATTTTGGTTGCATTGCTTAATGCAGATCTAAGTCTCCTTTGGGCTTCCTTAAATAAGTTTTTCGCTAAAGGGACTTAGATTTTTGCCATCAGAACTAAGTTTAAAACCGAGGTTGCGTCCTCAATATGAGACTTACACTTTATATTGTAATTTGTGTGAATGTATGAATTAAAGTACTTTTTATATTTGAGCCAGTTTGTTTTAGGACTTGTAAGGCTATAGGAACAGTCATATAACTGAGGACCATCAAGTAAGCAAAATGTAACTGGAGAATGGTCAGAAGACAAATCGCAGCTAGTGTATGTTGAGATAAAATTTCTGCCCATGCCTTTGGTCACGGCGAAGTCTATTAGGTCTGGTATTTTATTGTTATCGGCAGCCCAATAGTTGGCTGTCCAGGGGAGATTACGTCTAGTGCATTTTTTCTATTTACAATAAAATTGTAGAGCTGTTTTCCTCTTGGATTACAGAGTCGTGAACCCCAATACATGTGCTTAGCGTTGTAGTCTCCCGCCGCAAGAAATCTTTCACCTAGAGTTAAGAAGTAATTCGTAAGTTGGGTCTCAGTAATGTTGAAGCGTGAAGGACAGTAAACTGCCGATAAAGTTAAATTTTTTCCTTTGTGCTTAAGGCATATTGATGTGGCTTGCATATAATTATGAGCATATGTACCTAGCAAATTGTGTTTTAGACGCTTTCGTATCAAAATACCTGTACCTTCACGTGCTGTGCCATCTGGGTGATTGGTTTTATGGAATATGTTAAATAACCAGGAATAGAAAAGAAATTTTTGTTTGTTAGATGTGTTTCTGAGCACAGCATTACATCCACACTTTCTCGGGACATGAAATTTGTGAGTTCAAGTTTATGTTGGCTTAAGCCGTTTGCATTCCATGTACAAATTTTTAAAGTACTCATTATTTAGACAAAAATTTGCATTAATTGGCTTTGCATTTTAACTATCTCGTTAAGAGTAGTTTGCATGATTGACATGAACTGAGTTAAGCTCTGGGTGGGAGTGGAGATCATTATTTCTAAACTATTACTTTGAACTGGAGGAGCATGTTGCTTGTCAGATTTAACGACGTTAGCATATGAAAAACCTGGTGTAACAGGCTTAGAAGTTAAAGGTTGAGGTACAACGAATTTAATGGGGTTGCTTCTTGTAGGATTACGCAACACTTCTTTCTGCAGAGCTAACCTGTGCTTTAGTTCTTTATAAATAGGACAGCCTCTGTAGTTTGCAGTGTGATTTCCACTGCAGTTGCTACATTTTTTGGAGTTGGTATCCTTTAATGCTTTTTTATCGCATTCGGAACTATGGTGAAGCTCGCCACAAGCTACGCACACTGTACGAAGAGTGCAATATGACTTAGTATGGCCATACTCTTGGCAGTTTGTGCATTGCACCGGACCATTCCTTTTGTGGGGCTCCTCAACGCTAATTCTGCGGTGAAGTAAATACTGTAGGTTGTAGATGGGATGGCTCTCATTTTTTTAAGCTTAGAAGCTTCCGGGTGAAGTTCAACTTTGAACATAGGTTGTGGGATTTTATCTTTGTTAACAATATTTATTACTGCTCTAGCGCTAAAGCCTTTTTCGCTTAGGGCATTTGTTATCTCAATGGGTTCTACATATGATTCGATACCTTTAATTACGACAACAAGGCCCTTACTACTCCTTAGTTGGTATGTGTAGTAATTTTTTTTGCTGTCTTCGAAATATTTGGTTATGACTCTAAAATTGTTTTCAGTGTCGATTTGGATTTTGGTTTCGTGTATATTGCCCCTAGTTATAGGAACAATATGAAAAGTATTATTTCCAATCAGACTTGCAAGGATTGTAACTAGCTTATTTGAGCTGCGTTCACGCAAGTAGATTGGAGGCGGTTTAAAATTTTTGTTAATAGGCTGATTAGCTTCATCTGTAGTTTCAGCTAATTCAGCAAATCTATTGCCAGAAAGAATGTTTGTAGTTGCACTATCTTTGATGGTTTTAGTTATTTTAGCACCTTTTGAATTGCTTTTTTGAGGACTAAGTTTGCGTTCCATATTTACATAGCGTTCCATGCCTGTTTGGACCTTTATTTTATTTTTTGGACTCGCTAAGTCGGAAAATGCAAGCGAAGTTGCTGAAGGTGCAATGTTTGACAAGCTTTTGTCAGTTTGTGTAGTTTTCAGAGGCAACGTATTCGATGCGTCTATTACCAAATAAGCATTACGTTTTCTTGGAATGCTTATCGTATGTCTTCTTACTAGATTTTGATTGCTCATTTGCATACGTGGTTATATATGCAAATAGCAGGTGTGCTATAAGATTTACTTAATTTAACTACTATTAATATTAATTGATATTAAATTAAATTAACTATATAAATATAAGTAAAATTAAATTAAATTAATATAAAGAAGAAAATAATGAAAATAAAAATGAAGATGTAAAAATAAAATGAAAATGTGTAAAATATTATACTTTATATTCTAATAATTAAACATATAAATAAAAACAAAAAGAGAGAAAAAAGAATAATAATTATACTAAGAATAATAATAATAATAATAAACAATTTTTATAAATAAACTCAGTTTTATAGACAAGAAATTTTTACATTCTGTGGTGACTCAAGGAATTCTTTTCTACTTCTACTTCTCTAGAGTTTTAGTTTATCAGTGTACAGGATGTAATCATACAAATAGATATTTTATTTAACTTCCCCAATGTACATATTTAATTCGGTATAATCAAAGTATATATTGTTCTACAGACCTAATTTAGGTATTTCCATAAAAAAATGTTCTACAGTCGTTCAGATCAATATGTCCACCATAAAAATTTATACTACAGAATCTTCTTATAGGCTGCATAAAATGTAACTAATAGTTGTTAAATCTCTTGTTTATTGCTATTCATCCAATATTTCATATTGAGGAAATGGCTTCAGTAATACTTATATACGCCATTCTTTGTATTCTGTTGAATATGTTAATCACTGTCTTCTGCTTTGTGTAATTCTCCCAGATTACTGTTCCAACAATCATGGATCTGACATTTGCTGTATTAATTCAGAGCAGTAGTTATAGTGTAAAGTGCCAATTCTTACCTACGACAGATCTGCCTTGTATGAAAACGTTGAAAATGTCTTGCATCTTATTGTTATGGTAACACCTCGTCCTGCGGTGAAGGGTCAAGTTCCCGAGGTGAGGCATGCCTGTCGTAAGAGGCAATTAAAATCCCGACGCCAGTCCGACGCTGTTTGGAGTGTGAATAATAGTGAGTGCAATTTACTTACTACACTCGGTCAAAGGTATGGTACTACGGGCATCAGTGCCCGCAGCTTCGGATGTCCTGACCAATTAAGGTTGGCAGTGTAGTGGTGACTGTGGTCAAACTCAAACGTAAACGGGAAGAATAATTTTATTTCACTTCATTCGGCGTAGAGCTGCGTGTCCACAATGGGTGATGTGGCCCAAAAATCAGCAAAGGGTCGTGTAGAAACAATCGCCCTCTTTGGCAATATAATCTAGAGAAAATACGAGTACACTGCAAACACACTGCCAAAAAATTCTTTCCAGTACATCGTTACTTCTAGGTATGTCAATATACAAGTCAAAGGATTAAAGGCAACTCCAATACAACCTTAAATTTATAAAAAATTTTAGAATCATATAACGTTATGTTTGGTATATTCACGAAAAAGTACATTTATATATATAAATCTTTTCTATGTCCGGTTTCACCGTATGCAATTCATTGAATAATTGTCATATCGAACGCTATACAGATATATTCCGGTAAAGAAATGCCTATCCTATGGTTTATTGCTGATTACACCCTTTTTGATGAAACCTGTGATAAAAATATTAAGTAGTATAAGATATAACCAAAGCGATTGGCCAAAGGCAAAAAATTATAACGTCATGTCCAAAGAATATTCACCAACTTTATCGCCAAATATTAAATAGTTATATTACATACTTTACTTAACTATAACTTATCCAGGAAAACGTAGTCTCTGTAAAAATAAAATACTTTTATTAGTAGTTACTTAAATTTCTATTATGTTTGCAAGTCACCTATGAACACTTAAGGAATTTTAGAATTAATAACTACAGTGATGTCTTCTTCAGTTGACATGAGTCAACTAAAATATAATAAGTTGTGTTTTGCTTAAAGTATAGTAGATTGTTCGTATTCAAAAACTTTTTTTATGAATAAGTTTGGTTTTTCTAAATTGGTATATGTATAGCAACATGTATAATTAAATAACTTTGTTCATTTCAATGTTTCCTGCCAGCCGATATAGGTACCGACAAATTACTAATCTGCTTGCAACAACAACATCTACCAAACTCTAATCGAGTTCACTACTCTGTGTTTTGTAAAAAATTTTAGAAAACTATCTTCTCCTTTTTTTGAAAAAAAACCTAGTTTTTCATAATGAATTTTTTGGGTGCTCATGTGCTCATTGTCAATAAACTGATCAGCATTCACCCATAACGAGAATAGAAATAATATAGATCTGCTGAAAAGTCAATAGCTTCTAACACTTAAGTTTTATAGTTACTATGAACTGTATATAAAGAATTTTAAAATGAGGTGATTAATGACTATATGCAAACAGCCAAGAAAGCTGACATGATTTTTAAGTCGGGAATTTAATAAGTTTTTGATCTAGCCTATCTACTAAAATAAGTACATATATTTGAAATGAAAAAAGTTATTTAAGAAATAATACCAAAGTCATGCAATAGATCAGTTATAAAATTTTATAGCCAGTATTTATTAATTTCACTCCTTATTGTTGTTCGGTTCTAGAAGAAAAATTCAATCAACTTAAAAGAAGTAAAGAGTACTCGCCTGTGAAAGATCAATGAGTTAGTACGGAGGTAATTGGGACAATCTTCAGTTTGGTGATTATGATGGAATAAAGACATATCAAATGAAAAAAAGACAAAAAAATGTATGCAGGTACAATATTAGTAGTAATTGTAAGAATAAAGACTTTGATTTTATGAATTAATGGAGAGAGATGTGTAAATTAAAATTTAAGAATACTTTCAACAACCTGGTCTCCACAACGGAATGAAACCATTAAACATTAAACTATATTTCTCCGCATACTCTGACAATTTAACCGATGTTGCATATTCTGAGGTGGAGAGTTATATTTTGAGCATACGTCATGAATTAATGAGTTTATTTACTATATCTCATAAACCTAAATAACTTCAAATTATATTACATTTGCCTGATTCCAGAGAAATTTTAAGTAAAAGTAAAGTAAAGCACTATAAACACTGTTTTGCAAAGTTAATCAACGTTTCCATGATATAAAAATAAGGGATTCTGGATACAAGGGAA
>NW_024033698.1:0-7273 GCF_002237135.1 Teleopsis dalmanni
AACATGGATGCAATAAATGTTGATAACCAAGTTTTAAAGTTAACGAAATGCGATCTTATACGTCATATGGTGTTCAAAAATTAAGTACTGCTTTAAGACAGGGAAAGTGCATGAAAAAATTATTAAATTTGTTTCGCTTAAAAGTAATTTTAATACATGAAACCGTAAAATTTAGAAGAAGAAGGGATCATTTAGAAATTCCTTTCATTAGAATTATCTTCACTATACTTCGTATACTATATCTATACTTAGTAAATAATTATAGTCTTTACATTTGGACAAAAAACAAAAAAATATTTAGAAATGAGCATTTTAGATATCTCACAGATTGTTTGTGTATTCAATATTACAATTAATAATATATAAATATATTTTTCCTCTTTATTTTCGATAAATTACTATTTTTCCTTAACTATTACGAACTGTAAGAATAAATTTGAAATTTTTAATTTTTTATATTATTGTCGTTGATAATTTGAAGAATAATAATTTTGAATTATTGATCATTCAGTGTTACCCTTAGTACATGAAATATTTTCCCGTACCTAATCAAATATATTTATATCACCTTTGACATATATGCGATACAAATTTAATTCTTCGGTGATAGTCGCTATTTTCTTAGCATACAAACAATAGCCCAAAATTTACATTTGAAAGATTTATTAAAATTCAAATAAAATATATTTGTACAGAGGTCCTTTGTTCTTTATTTCACATACGCAAATAGAGCAGAAATAGTTCTTGCAGAAATAATAATAAGAAAAAACGTATCTTTAGAATTTCTCTTATTTGCATTTCGGCTTATTTGCATTGACAATGAGTACATTCTGCAAATTCGATTAGGATTATGGGGTAGATTTTCGCACATTTCGACACAAAATAATTTCCTTTTTCGTATCATTTGCATTACTTGTGCTGGTTGCTAGTTGCATTGCCAGTCTTTGCTACCGGTATCCTTGCGCTCTCAGGTAAGCCATATTCTAGGGACATGCAGACCCACACAGCTGGACACGCTACACATATGATTTGTTTACTTTAGGGTGCTGCTACTATATTGATGTGAGTTTTATTTTGTGTGATTACATTTTTTTTATTATAGGTTATGTTCACTGATCATGAGAAATCCATAAACCGTTTCGTTGGTCGACTTTCTTCTTTTCTTTTATTGTTCACAAGTTTTTTAACTTCTTTTTGTTTAGGAACATAAAAAAGAAATATGCGTTTTTTGTCGAAATTTGTTTTGTGAGCTTGTCACAACAACGCTTTCTTATAGCACATCTATTTTTTAAGGATATGCAAACATTTTTTAAGTTGTCAAAATACTTATTGGATCCCCCGATATTTGAATATTTATTTTTTTACAATTAAAAAAAAATAAAACAAAAGATTTTCGATCATAATTTTTTATATTTGGGAAAAAAGAGCATTTCAAAAATATTTTGCAATTAAATTTAAAGTTGATTTTTATTTTAACAAATTTTTACGGATTCAAAATTTAGTTCAACTTTAAATTAAACGTACGTTAACACATAATATAATATTTTAATATACAACTAGGAAGACTTTTTTATTTAAGAAATTGTTACAAATTATAAACTATATATATATTATAACTTAAATTATATCCAAAAATTTATTACCATTATAAACAATTCTTTAATGAAAAAAAAGAAAAAGATGTATTTAAGGATTTAAAGATCTTTTAAGTAGAATTTAAAATGCCCGTTTGCATAGACTTTTAATAGTTTAGGATATCTTAGAAAATATTCTGGAAAACTGAAAGCTTAGAATTCTGATTTTGTGTATAGTTTTCACAAAAATAATATATATATAGTTCCGAGTTAATTTTTTGTACTGTGTACATTTTATAAAAATTAAAATAGATGATTAAACTTAAATTTAAAATTATGAGACCTAATATTCAAATTGGTTGGTATAGATTTGACTAATTGCTGATTATATATGTGGTTATATTTTTTGAATCCAATAACGTTCCTTATATCATTCAAGTTACTTAAATGTTTGATTGGATTTAGATTTGTTGCTGGTAAAAAGTAATAAAAGTAATACAAAATTTGCTTTTAGAATATATTGACATACATGCCTTTCTAGCGTTTCTTCAATTGAGACTAACTTTCCGATATTGCAACACATATGCAGTTTCACACCAAAACCACACTCTTCCAATCCATTTGACCGTTCTTTTTCCTACTTTAAATTCTTCGCCTTAATACGATTTTTCCATTCGACTAATGAAGCTTAAATTTGCTTGAATTCGAAAAGAAACAGTCTCAGAAGTAAATATTGTAATTATTAATTAAAGATTTGCATCAGGAAGTCCTTGACGTGATCCTTATTGTTTTAATTGAAATTATTTATTGTGCCAAAATGTTTTTCTAGCACTGTTTATATGTTATATATATTACAGAATCCATTAATTATGGTTATAATTGGAAATTTAAGTGCAAATTTGTAGTTCAACTAGATTTACTATAACAGAATATGTTAAATTTGTGCGACAAGTATTAATCGTTTTCTTCATAAATATCTTTAATTTCAACCGGTTAAGAGTCTATTGAATGTCGCAAACGTATCAAAAATAATTGATGTTTAAAAAAAATCTAAGCACTTCATTATAAATCTTTAAGAATCTAGAAGAGGCGTATATTACGAAGTCTAAAGAATATAACAAAATTCAATGGTACATAAGGAGAGAGCTTTGTTAATATGGTAATAAATTTGTTTACTCGCTTAGTTTAAGTACATAATTTAATAAGTTGCGGAATACATTATCACATGTATTCATAGTTTTTCAGTGTACCCAGCAGTAAAAGAACTAGATTATACTATATATATATACATATATACACGATATATACGACCTACCAATACATTTGACTTGTAATCGAACTCATGAATGTTGTAGAAGATATGTTTGTTTATACCCTCTATCTATTCGAAAAATATTCTTAAATATAGAATAAGTTCTTGAAATTTATTGAATTTTATAAAGAACTATGAAGTAACCGTTAAGCATTATTATTTAATGTAATATGGTGAGTCGTAAGTATAGCGCCACATAATTTCACTTTGAGAAAATAAATTTAAAATAGTGCATCGTAATTTTTTCAATGAATTCATGATTCCTAAGTGTTTTATTTAATGCCAAGTACTTGTTGGCGCATTACGAAGTCGACAACTGTTAGCAATACTAAAATAGGCTCAATATTTTCATCGCCCGTTCTGCACAGAAAACATTATACTCAATATAAACGCGAGTCGCCTATATAAAATACGCCTATATGTCTTATTTATTGTTGAAGGCGGTCTGCATATAAAATCGCTCAAGTGGATCTGATGACAATAAAATACTCAGCATGATCACATCTGCTTGCCAACCATCAACATTGAGAAAATTTGATAATGACGTTGATGATGGCTCGTGCTACAGTATACCGCCGCTCTATTAGGCCACTGCGCCTACGCTAAATATGCTTGTCAACACTTAGAAAAAGTGTTTAAATCATGCAATTCAGTTCGTTTCGTATATTTTCCATAAAAGGGGTACGTTTGCTTTTTGACATCCCCACACAACGCTGGTTTGTTTACACTCGCATCAGTTTTTGATGGGTTGAGGAGTTCTTGAGCACTTCAATTCTCTTTGACAATTTAATTTTTATTGGCCGCGTGTGTTATTTGGGCATTTCTGTTGTTATGCCTTTTTGATTTCATGTCTCTCACCTATGAACGAAGTTAATTTTTTATATGTGGCATTTAATATGGGAATAGACGAGTTTGTTTGTCTAAAAGAGTTCGTGCCACAGACACATAAAATTGATAAGTTTTCGAGTAGCTACTTCTAATTTAATGTGCAGCCCAAAAATTGCACCTGAAGTTATTTTCAAAAAAAATATTAAATTAAACACTGGAAATTAATTTAAATCGAGTATTTTATTATCAATTTTATGACTATATTCAATTGCTGATAATAACTTTTAGGCCATAAAAATAAAAATTTTGACATTTATTGATATTTTGAATTGTTTGAGGAATTCATGGATTTTATGTTAATATAATGTTTGAAAGGATTGTAGAGTTACTTTACTTGTGCTCTCAATAAAACTATTAATACTCATTTAAAAAATGTAATGCAGCTAGCGAAGGAGCATGTGATTAGTGCATAGAATAGCTCTATGATACGAAAGATCGTTAATACCGCAATATGTAATTGTCTCTTTTAATAATGAAAAGTTAATATATAATACAATTTGCAGCTAACTTTTGTCGCTAAGGAGAAGTGTCAAGACTAAAGAAGTTATGTTGTTCCAAATAATGATAATAAAATTCGGATTAAAAAATATTATATATTTAATAGAGGTGTCCGTAAGGAGAGTTTTCATCATATTTATATTAAGTAGTGTTGATAATTAAGTCAAAAGGTATTATTTGACTGATTTATTGCCGACAATGTGGTATTAATAAGAAGTGATGGTTTTCGGCTTACGTTTTATAGTTCTATTCCATGTTATGGCCGATTCAGCGGAGTCCTATTACAACGTCAATAACACTAAAACTAAAAAGTCGTTTAAAATCGCTTGATTGACTGTTTTTATCAATTTAAGATATTCAAAACATATAAAATTAATATTCTTATTTGAGAAATGATCAGCAGGTTTAGGAAAGAACTTGATTTTCTTTTTATTAAACTGAATACGAGGGTCTTTCGAAGACATTTTAAAAGCATAGTAACAGAAAAACTTCCATATAATTTTAAAGTTCAAGACAGCCAAATTGGCATATTTTTTGATTAAATTAGCATTAAATAAAGGTCCTATATCCATAATATAATTCGATTTAGAACATAAAATTTATTAACGCAATTATAAAAACATTATTAATAAAAAAATATAAACATTTTTTTATAAAATGACAGTAATTCTTTATAACAATTGAAGAAGATGCGTCATATTCACATCATTGATTATTTGATATACGGATATATAGACATCGAAAATATACTAAAAGATACTAATAAACTCGAATTTGAAAGAAATGTTTCGATTGGTCGGAATGGCTTAGGACAGTAGCCAAATTTTCTTGGTCATAATTTGGTGATCTATGATTAACAAAAGATCTAGTATCGCTAAATTTTCTTGTTCATAATTTGCTAATCTATAATTAACAAGACAACTCGTCATTGAAAGAGGAGTGTTGCTAAGATACTACTAAAAAAATACTGCTTTTTTGTAGAGTTAAAAAGCTACTTTAATGAAGTTATCAGAAAATAGGCGACAAATGAATTTTTCGAACACTGCCTTTGTAATGTAGACCAACGTCAAGCAAAACAAATTCCCAGTTTAACAAAGGGTAATACCAAATAAGTTACTTTAGTTAAGTAAGACAGA
The DNA here is from genome assembly GCF_002237135.1 of Teleopsis dalmanni. Classification (NCBI taxonomy): domain Eukaryota; kingdom Metazoa; phylum Arthropoda; class Insecta; order Diptera; family Diopsidae; genus Teleopsis; species Teleopsis dalmanni. The sequence goes on from NW_024033698.1 coordinate 5,409, forward strand.
CTTCTTGACTTTAGCTTAATAGGTTACTTAATAGGTCACTGAAAAGAAATGTATTATTTAAATTAATTTATTTGTTCTGAGAATAATTTTTGTCGATTTGGTAAAATGGACATGGAAAGCTTAGGATAGATTCTATGTGAATGATCTACTATGAATAATTTGAATTTAATATACATTATTATAGGAATTATTTCCTTAAGATACTATTTTAATTTATATAGATTTTTGTTACAATAAAATTTTTTCTGAAATTATCTTCCATTTAAAAGCATTTCAATCAAGAATTTATAAATGTTTATCAATTAAACTCTCGTCTTGTTTTGTTCTTATAAATAAGCCATAAAGATCGTTTTACTTTCAACGCAGTTTAAAATTCGGTTTAAAAAGTTCAAACCGTTTTAGCCAACAATAGAAAATCGTGCGGTGCTCATAGTTATACGGAAACGGCCAACAGCCTGAATATGTAATCGAATACCTCCTTAACAAGCCATTAAGCACCTAAACATCAGGCAACATAATTTGGCTTTGATCTTTCAAATTATGCTAACTGTGAGCGCTCACCACAGCGGTTAATGTTTCGATTTTTTATTTATATCTCATTTCGCTTTGTTGTTTCTGTTGTTTGTGTTGTTTGTGTTTTTTCTATGTATCTTGATGATCAACGGTATGAAATGTTATAATTGAGTAGTCAGTGTAAGCCAAAATTTAGTATTCATCACAATAAAGGGTAACTCAACAGCAACCCAAATATCTTTTGTGGCACAATAGTACGTGTGGAAGCTGAAATGTACGTTCGGCTTTCTGTCTGTCCATACGAATCTGTGTTGGCATGGTCTGTTCTGGCGGGTGCATTGTTTCGTACAATGGCAACTCATTTGGCTTGAAGTTTTTGATGAATGATCTCATCAGTAGGTGTCGGTGGTGGTATGTTCTTGTTGCCTGGTTTGCAATATAAATTGTATTTTTTAATGAAGTTGTCTTTGCTCAGTAGAAATGTTTTTATCTTGTTTTTTATTTTAATTTTTTTTAAATTAAGTAGTTACGTTTTTTAGTTATGTAAAGAATTTTAAAAAATTTCATTGTGTCTTTAACAAAGATACATAGTATCGAATATTTCATACTCAAAAACTGAAAATTGGATTTTAAAACTCAAAATTACATAAATTAAACAAAATTCATTTACTATTTAATTTTTTCATTTTTTTATTATACTCGTAATTGTTTATTCTGAGTAAAAACCGTGAGTATTTGGATTCACAATTCTTGATTTTTTCAAAAGCTATGTTCAATCTTATATCAAGACTTGTTGATTAATGATGCCAAATTATGAACTTACTTGTTCTAAATGACATGCCAAGTTGGAGTTGAACCTAGTTTTGTTAATCAGCGCTAAGAATAATGACTTCATTAAAACCATTAGCGCCCATGTGTGAAATTCGATCAATTGAATTTAAATTATTAACGTTAACAATTGAATTTTTGTATAAAAATGTTACAAAGGAAATACAATTTACCTTACAAATACATTTATGAAAAAACTTTAAAAAGAAAACATGGAATTACTACATGACAGGAAATATAAGGGATGCCGACTTTATTTGATAAGCTGAGTTTAATGAACCTGATTATGTTATTTGGCTAATTCCTTTAGCGAATGGTTAGTGACAGCCATTTGAATGTTTGCACCAGTGGCATTGGGTATACTCAAATCAATAAAATTGGATGATTTACACTTTCACAACTTTCAGGCTTTCAATGGAATAGATCCAAACTGAACAGAAGAGGTTCAACCCTTTGCATGATGACCAGAATGCTTTTCGTTGTAGATTTTCTAACGTTAGATGATGGTAGAATCTTCTGGTAGA
>NW_024033699.1:0-7270 GCF_002237135.1 Teleopsis dalmanni
TGCGTTACTTAAATTTATAGTTTTATTAATTTTTTTTTTGTTTATTGATAAACAAACACATTAACCACAGCTAAACAAATTATCTGAATCCTTACAAATGATTGGTTTTTCAAATTTCAAAACTATTGTTAGCGGAAGATGTTTCTGCATATTTCCTTCAGATCGCTTGTATTCTGCAAATATGTTTTGTTCTGCATTGTCGAGTTATGCGGTCAGGTTTACGAGGGGGAGGGGAAGATGGAAAGGACATTTGTTCAAACTTCCTAATCAAATAACTAAATTCTAATTGAGAATTTTTAGTATATTTATTATCAAAAACTATTGACGATGGATATATCGCGGATATATTGGATATATTGACGATGGATATATATATATATATATAACTATTGACGATGATATATATATATATCAGAAATAATTGTATGTTAAACCCAAATATTTAAATGACAAACATTTTTTTGGATTTGAAAATTTTCTAACTAGTTAGACCCTTTTCTATTGGATATGGATTTTTTATTATACGACATGAAAATCTTATATTTATATAGTTTTTGATATAATGTCCATAAAGTTGTCTTTGATTTGCACGTGATTTGAAAGATCATGATGTTCCAAGAAATCAACTTAGGCCCATTGTACTACAGTATAAAATCTCAGAGGTTTAAAAACTTACTTGTACCTACCGCAAAGCTTAAAATGCTTCTTAAGGAGAGGTCTGGGACCTGTATAGATTTTCAATAAAACGTAAATAAAACCCAATAAAAAATCATATATAGTATTTTAATAACATTCAACAGAACTCAAATTGCTTAAGAATTTGTGTAATGATGATATAGACACCTTATAAAGCTACACATATTACTATAGAACAAAAAAACCTCAGCAATATTTGAAATGACTAGTTCATCTACATTTTACTTTATACAATTGAATATATAAAATTAAAAAAAAAAATTTCTGTCAGACATATGTGATGTTTTGTTCAGGATATTTAAAAATTTATTTTTTTTTAAACAAAAATTCTTTTCCAGTCTTGAAATAACTTCTTAAATTTTAAGACGTTAACTTACATTGATTGGACATAAATCAGACTTGGTCAACGGCTGTTCAGAGGTAAATAATTATAAATGTATTATTTATTTATTTTTATTTTTTTGAGATTACAATTTATAAATAGTTAATGTGCCATTTAATATGAGTTATCATTGTATTTCAATAAATATCTTCCACAATGCGCCCATATCATATCGCTTATAGTAGCAATATTCACATCCTTATAGATATTGCCTTGATATATGGAAGTACACAGATAATTTTTTGCGGAACTTTATTTCGCATATTTTTATTATGATATATATTAAGCTCCAAAGCTTGAATCCATGGTATGTTTAAGTCGTTATGGGTCGTTTATTTTTGACGTCTCGGGGTGCACCGGTAATTTTATATTCCATTTCTTGCATTATACCGATATTTCACATATATGGTGAGCTCTATAGCTTGTTTCCATAAATCAATATTAGTTTGATTCATAAATTTTAAAAGTTCCTCCATTGTTCTGAAGGCTAAGTTTCAATTTTCAATTCAAAACCCAATAAAATTGTTGACATGAGGTATTTTTTTTGCTCTCAAAGTTTAAATGGATTATTTCTTTATTTATTTGAGAATCTTTAAAGAAATATTTGATTCATTTTTTGTTTTTTTGGTTAGAACGCCAATAATAAATGTTGAAATTGATAAGGTTCAGTTTTTGACTGGATGGAAAGCAAGCAATCCTACCTACCCCTCTATTGAATTATGGCAGTATCTGATTGTCAAGTGTAGTTGTCAATGTTCGTTTAATGGAATTAAAGCTTCAACATGAATATTTGGATCGCCAATAAAATACTTCTAATATATCTATAAAATTATATATATATATTTGCTGCATAGTTTTGATTTCAATGTTATGGCGTTGATCAGATGTCCGGTTGGTCTCTTTATATGATGACCATAATATTTTTAGAGAAAAATATACTAGTCCAATAAAGGAGTCATCGTTAATTAAAACACCTACTTTGACACAAAAAGATAAATCTTTCTACAAGAGAGATATTGGAATGTTCACTTCTCTAGCAATTTTTATAAAAGAAGTCGAATTTGGTTAGGTGTGTTCTTTTCTGGCTTAACCTTCTAACTTTTTAGCTGTTGAGTTAAGAGTGATAGTTGCCTATCGTGGTTAAACAACTACAAATTTTGCACTGTATTCTAGAGATCTTTTGTTCCCCCTTTATAGATTTCGCACATTTCTGCATATCAAATTTCTTCGATATTTATTCTTCTTTTTTATTTATTGAACTTCATTTATTGAGTTTTATTTATTCATTCGATATAAGACGATTAAAAACGTTCTTACGCTTAAGCAACAATACATGGCAAATTCCAAGTCTGTTAATTTAAGTGTCAACTCTTTCCTTTTGGACCCCTTAGTTAAAATTGAGGATTGAGTTTATTGTTTATTTTGATTAAAGAACACATCATGTGCAAATGTTATTTGACACGTTTTGATCGATTTTTCTCATTTTTCTTGTTTCCCTTAACTTCTATTGGAGCTTCTATTGGACCTCAACAAAACATCTCCATATCGTACGGTTGTGAATTAACTGCTTGATTTCGCCCAAACAACTCTCGAGTACTTTAATTTCTTTTTCTTACATTCCAGGAACCATTTCGGGTACTTTTCTTAAAATCAAAAGCTCTGTAAAGATTGTGAGATTGTGTTGTGGGGGTTTCTGCTATACTGTCGTTGTTATCTGATGAATTCAACCTTCCCAGAACTGTAGGGCTTGTTGCATTTATGGGAGGATTTGGCATTAGCCTGTTACCTCCTGGGATAGATATGTCCACGTTGATTCATCATTAGTATTAAAAATGTTGGTGGGTTTCTTACGATGCTATTAGCATAAAGTAGGAGCTTAGTGAGGCCACGCACCCCTTTTTCGACTAAGCGTGAAAGCAGTATCCTTACTGGAAGTTTGATCCATTAATGTTAATTATAATTTTTTGCTATTTAATAAACTTATTGAATTTAATGCTAATTCTATGTGAATATCTTAAATAATTTAAAATTTGAGTGTTGAAATTTATCTAAAATTTAATTCGATTTACATATTTTTTCATTCGTTGACACAAAACGTTGACAAAACAGTATTTTGCACCCCTCGGAAAAGTTTTCAACAAAATTCTTTGCATATTTTGCATAAATATTTTTAAATATTTTCATATTTTCATAAAATATTTTGTGTTTATTTAGTGCATATGTGGGTGGCGTGTATCTGTGCGTCTGAATCCAGTATTTGCAAATGTTTTGCATATGTTCACACAACTCAGCAAATAAAAATATTTTCTATCTGAAAACCTCTTCCCAGGAGCTTCTGTCATAAAAATGGAGTAAAAAAAATATATAATAAAATGGAGTAAAAATAGATATCAACAATTTTTGTTTGTTGTTCAGCACATATGAGAACAAAATTTCATTTCAAATATAAAAAAAAAAATAAAAGAAAAACAAAGTTAAAAGAGTAAAAGTTTAATAATAGAAAAAAAATAAATGAAATAAAATTATGAATTTTAAAAACTTGAGTTTTCCAGTTCGCATAAATTTGTTAAGTTCTTGTATTTTTGATACAAGATTTTTTTTTTTTTGGGAATTCCAAAAGTTTGCCTCAACGTTTGTTTGCCATTGTGCGCAATGTTTCCGAATTTAATTTGCATAAAATGCAAATGACTCTGAGCTGCCATTTGCGTTTCATCCTTTGCGGTATCATATTTATTAAAAGGATTATTAGTGCTTCACAGCCATATCCTGTTAGCTACTGTTAATGCGGCTGAGGCTGCTGATGCTGATGCTGCTGATTCCAGCGCGCAACTCCAGTTCAGCTTTGGTATTTTTGTGGAGGTTTCCTCCTGCAACTCTTAAAAATGCAAATGAACTTCGTTGCCGCCTTTTATTACATTTGTTTTTTATGAATTCTAAATTGTATTAAAATGGTTGGTACAAAAAAGTGAAGTCGAAATACATTAAAAAACACTGGTTGCGAATGTGTCATGTTACTTTAATCCAAAGCCTCTGGATGTGTGATGAAGTCTTAAGCAGAAAGCTAAAATGCTGTTATTTATATGACTATGATATGAAACAAAAATTAGAAGAACAAATCTATAGAAAGAATAGACATCGAACAGATCAGTTTGTACCACGATACACTCAGAAATATAATCTGATCGATTTGACCAAATTTTAACTAATTCTCAGGTCAAAATATTCTTACTTAACGTATCAAATTGGTTCAACCACACCACATGTTGGTTTTCATATCTTTACCAAATGAACTCAAATTTATCTAACAAAATGATCAGGACAATTTTACTATTATATGGTTAAAGCATATTTTTCTTAGTCTACTCATAAGTATAAAGCTTGTTTGCATAAAACGAAGTCAACCTCTATAAATTTTAAAACTAAAATCTATCATATCTACCGATCTATATATTTGACAACCAAAGGCCATATTGAAATACTGCCAGTACCTTGAAAGGAACCTGGATATTGATATAAAAAAAATCTTATTAAAAATTAAACAAGCAAACCTTAAATGGCTTACAAGTAGAAACTTATTTCTGCCAACTCATTGCAAATGGGTAATAAATAATCAATTTCTGTGACCCGTCTAAAAGTATGGTACGCAGCTTTAGGGCTGAACAAAGGAAACGAATTTAGAAGCTATTCAGACGTTCCAAAGAAAAGTCCTACGATATATAGAAAATGACTTTTGATACATAAGAAATAGCGACCTTCAAAGTACCAACTATTATCACTGAAATAAGGAAACTGACTGAATATCAATCAGGAGAGACTTCGCCAGAACATACTATAATTGAAGAATATTGTCCACTCTTAGTGTAGCCTAGGCCAGAAATAGCAGCCCTCATAGTAATATAATTATATATTACATTACTTTGAGACTATTTGGTGCCCTTCTGATAGTAGGGCTTGCAATACAACATATTTGTTTTGTTAATATTTTGCACCTTTATGAAAGTTGCAAACGAAAGTTTGATAAAAGTGTGCTATATCGAGAAGCATATCCTTATGTAGAGAGCATTTGGGTCCTTTTTTACGAGTGACAAAGGAGTACCATAAACATATGTTAATATATATATATATAATATATATGTCATTGTACAATTTGGTGTCCTTTCCAAAGTTATGCTTAAGGCATGGTATACTATGTATGTTGCCCTCAGCTACACCACTAACCACCTGCTACAGCATCTATGGTCTATTGCAGTATATCAAATTTATTATTTCTTTCTTACAACACAATTGCCACTTAATTTCAAAGTTCAATAATAATGAAGACCACTTAACATCCACTTGTGTTGTTAAGGCAGTTGGTACAACTACCATATCAACCCTATCCCTTTTGTCCTTTACTCAGTTTAACAACAGAAAGCAAATAGAGATCTTCGATGAGATTGAATAAGAAACGCGATAGTTCAACCGCAGCAATGCCATGTAAAGTATCTATAAAAATTATGAAAATCAACGCAATCTTTTGTTAATGTAATTATAGTTGATATATGGTAGTATCTGGTGTATCTGTGATTATTATGATTACAAGTTGTTTCCTTTGCTCGTTTCATTGTTATGTTTTTATTACTGAAATTAGTGATTTTACGGAGTTCAAATTACAAAACAGAAAATAGAGTGAAATGTGGGTTGCTGTAATCAAATATCGAAAAAATGTTGGTTTCTCTACTTTGTAGTTGATGTGCCTTGGTAGTCTTGTGCGTTTGGGTTTATGGTTTATTTGTGCTTATGTGGTAACAATATAATCAATTGAAATGTTTTGGCAAATATGTCAAAATAAATTATAGACACACTCAAACACTTATACTGTGTGAATTTATTTTAGGAACGCTTTCGCCCAATGCGTCCAACCGCAGAAACCAAATTTTAATTTGTACCTTGCAAACAGCAGAAACTGCAGCCGGAATAGCATTTTTAATGTCTCTGTGGCAGAATGGTGGTTACAACTGTAACCACACCACCACACATGTTATTTAGAAATTTATTTTATTTACTTGAAAAATAAAAATAAATATATATTTCTCACACACACACTTTTTTGTGAAAGTAGTGGAAGTGGTACGGTATTTGATGCTATTGTACCAGAGCTTACTGATAGAATACTCAAAGCCCTCATAATACTCATAATAAGTTGGGCAAGAATTGCAACATATTTCGAAGAGGGGTGCTTAGAGTCAATGGCATAAGTTGTGCCAGCATTGACTTGTGTAAGTCTTTTTAATCTGATTATTATTACATGAAGGCTTTGTGTTGCTGTGCGGCGTAATGCCGTACCCTGAATGGACAAAAGACGTGCAACAAAAATCAAATAAAAATATTAACAAAAATAAAAACCAAAAGTATTAAGAGTCCCGAGGGGGTGTTTTGCAATAGTCGCCCACCGAAAAAAGAGTGAAATTTTTAACGCTTGTTTGATTGCATAATTAAATTATACGCCTTTTATGCGGTCCTCGGGGATGGCAATCAAGTGCCCCGGAATCTGCTACGAGGCGAATTGCCTTTTGAAATTTCATGTACATAAGCACAGAATGTAGTTTCGAGAGTTCATTGTTTGGTTGTACTCCTTTGTGGATATTCTTTCTTGTTTTTTTTTTTTTTGCAACTATTATTTAAATAATTTTTTATTTAAATATTGTTTAAGTCTTTGAATTGTACCGTACCGCCTGTATATTTGAGCTTTGCTATTGCTATTATGAAGAATTTCATATATTAAAGAATTTTTTTCAAAAATTTAATGAATAATTTGAAAAAATTTTTCACATGCCCTTTACGGTTTCTGGACAAAAGCTCTACGGTCAACATTAAATACTCTTACATACTTTTTTTTGTACAATATCTTTGCTTCAAGCATTAAAATTAACAGTGCCAAAAGGTCAACATAAATCAACAAAAATACAAAACACCATTTTTAACATTGAAATATCGAAAAAAGATACTTCTAATATCTTATCCCCATAAAGTTGGAAAAAAAAATTATGATAAACTACAAACAAAACTCAGCTGTTGTTGTTGTAGCCATAGCATTGCCTCATTTATTTGATCGCTCAATCAAAATGATAAATGAAAATTAATATTTCTTAATAATGTTTACAAAGTGAGAATTACACGCGATATGCTGCGGCATATCGACACACTCCCCAC
>NW_024033700.1:0-7269 GCF_002237135.1 Teleopsis dalmanni
TTCTAGCGTGTCTTGTAGTTGCTGCTGCTGCCGTTGTCGATTAACTTGCTGCTGTTGCTGTTGATTAGTCTGCTGTTGTTGCTGTCGTTGTTGTTTAACTTGCTGCTGTTGCCGTTGATTAGTCTGCTGTTGTTGCTGTCGTTGTTGCTTAACTTGCTGCTGTTGCTGTTGATTAGTCTGCTGTTGTTGGCTGCTGCTGCTGTTGTCGATTAACTTGCTGCTGTTGCTGTTGATTAGTCTGCTGTTGTGGCTGTCGTTGTTGATTAACTTGCTGCTGTTGTTCTTCGACGGCTATGGATTGCAGTAGTTCTTGTTTTTGCTTAAAGAATCTAGACGGGATAAAAAACTTTAGAAAATCAACCTTGAAATGTGTCCAGTACTGCCAACGACAATTGTTGTTGCGATACCATATTAGTGCATTATTTTCGAGAAGTAAGGGCATTGTGCGTGGAATTAAGTTTACATCGATGCTATACTTGTCTGCCAGTTCTTCTATGTGTTCGATGAAACTCAATGGATCCTCACCACCGTCATATCTGAAGGACCATTTTTCCACATGTTCTATTGTTTGAATGGATGAGCGCATTGTAGGACTCATATCTGCCCCTTTGTATTCCACGTGTGATATACGTTGATATATTTTTTTTCCTTCCAGAGTTCTTAAATTCGTTTCATTCGAGTTAAGAGTTCTGTGATGTGACCAACCAGGTTCGTGCTAAAATCGGATCCTCCTTACTCATTATTATATTACGAAGTTTCCTACGTTGTATTCAGGGTCCCTGCTCGGGCGCCACTTGTAATGAACCTTTTTATCGGCCGAGGTTTTGCTCGCCGGATCCCAGAGTCGTTACAAGAATATTTCTTATAACCCTGAATCGTTCGAATAATAATTTTCAAGCCAGTTAATTGTTTTTAATTTCTTTATTTATCTTTTCCGAAATTTATTTTACAATATTTATAGCTTATTTGCTAACAATATATATTATAAATATTAAGAATTATTATAATTCCTGAAACAATAAAAAAAATTCTAACTAATGGTGGATTTGGAACCAACACTACCGACGAGGCTGCGTTGTTAAAGAGTCAGTGTTACCGACTGGGCTACACTGATGAACTTGGAACCAACGCTACCGACAAGGCTGCGTTGCTTAGGAACAGTGTTACCGTTAGGGCTACACTGATGAACTTGGAACCAACGCTACCGACAAGGCTGCGTTGCTTAGGAACAGTTTTACCTATAGGGCTACACTGGTGAACTTGGAACCAACGCTACCGACAAGGCTGCGTTGCTTAGGAGCAGTGTTACCGATAGGGCTACACTGGTGAACTTGGAACCAACGCTACCGACAAGGCTGCGTTGCTAAGGAACAGTGTTACCGATAGGGCTACACTGGTGGACTTGGAACCAACGCTACCGATAAGGCTGCGTTGCTAAGGAACAGTGTTACCGATAGGGCTACACTGATGAATTAGGAAAAATGTTAATAAATATTTTTAGTTACCTGATTGTACACTTGCTCTGGTTCTGCCAAGTGTTCTGCTTCGTGGCTTGTCATTGAGTCTCTGGTGATGTGCACTGCTCGAAATGCTGTGGCCAAGTCTCTCTGGTGATGTGCACTGCTCGAAGTGCTGTGGCCAAGTCCCTCTGGTGATGTGCACTGCTCGAAGTGCTGTGGCCAAGTCTCTCTGGTGATGTGCACTGCTCGAAATGCTGTGGCCAAGTCCCTGTGTTTTACTTTGCTTCTCCTTTTATACGGATTTTGGAAACGGGACTTCTAATTGTTGAGTGCACTTTGTACAGCTTTGTTATTGTCCATTCTAAGTGTCTGCGTCTGGTATGCTTACTGTTGCTGCACATTTAAAATTTTACAAAATAGTTACCCTCAAACAAAAAGGTGTGTTATTACTTAATTTATATTTTAAAAGGAATTGCTTTTAATTTTTATTAAATTAATATTAACTTAATGATACTGATTTTATATACTAACTTAATAATACCTTAATTTTAAACTTATTCATACCTTAATTTTTATTACTACCTTATACTAATATTTTATTTTATGTGTAACTTAACTAATAATAAACAAATTATATTTAACTAAAAATACCTTAATTCTATTGTTGTTTTTTTTTTTTTTTGTTTATTTTATTTTCTTGTTGTTTGTTTGTGACGAGATTCTAAAACTCGTCACATACTTGATTATAAGTTAATCATGTATATAGAAAGAATCTTTATGTTTCCATTAGATATTTACCAATGGGGTTTTTAAAATTTGCAATTTAGACATAACTCTATATTTAACAGACCGAATGTCTATGAGTGAATGTTCATGTGTAAAGCTTTAAGAGTCTTAGAATCGTTCACATAAATCGTCTTTTGCATAATGCTACAAAAATGAATCCAGTGGGGACAAATCAAATATTGTTGTTCAATTTATATCAGTGTTATCAAACCAGGACTATGAAACCAATATTTCAGGGATATGAATACAATACTGTATCAACTTTGGACAATCACGGGTTGTAGTAATATACAAGTACTAATTGAAGCTAGCATATTTAATTACGAAAGTACTTCTAAATATCAACAACAATTACAAATATAGAGATTTATATAACTTTGTTTTGATAGATGTTATCTATCTTGAAGGGTCTAAACCAACCACTTAATGGCGTTCCTCCACCTTTCAAAGTTTTGCTAATTCCTTCCTTCCACTTGTATACTCTTATTTTTAGTAAATCAGTATATATTTCATCTATTTATTTATTTTCTTGAATATGTTCATTACCATTTAAAATGAATAAGTAGCCTTAAATGTTCGTTTACTAAAATCTTAGAGGCAATTGTTTAATAAGTATTAAATAATCAAAAATGTTTAATTAGATTTCGATATATTTATTATTGATAAAGATTATTATAAAGAAATACAAAAAATTATTATTTTATAATTTGAAAAAATGATTAAGAAGGATTTAGTACATGTGGGAAGGATTAAATTTGAAATCGCTAATCTAATTCCCCATCCTCGACGTATGTCTCCCTAATTTTTAAAATTCATGAAAGTCATACTGAACTCGATATCAGCTAAATTAGCTGAATTACCAGTGCAGCAGGCTATGGTATAAGGTAATGGCATCTCATGTGAAGCCGACTGCTGCCTTGGTAACAATTATTTCATTTTAATTTTGTTTCTTTCTCAAGGCTGAATGTCAGTGAGTTGGTATATTTTAAGGATAATGATTTCTTTTATGCCAGCACAGTCGTACGAATAGCAACCTTAGCATAGCTGGAAATTTTTAAATATCATTTCATCACTGCTTGACTGTGTCTAATTGCGCCTTTGCTTCATGTATTTAAAGATACTTTTCTTTTTCGTGAAATTTTTCAGCCTTAAACCCCAAATTTGGAACCACTGACATCTTTGTTCCTTTAAGCAACGTGTTACAAGTAAGATTTCATTAAATATGTACAAAGTGTTTTCTCAATTTGGTGCACATGTTGTTTGCAACTCATTTTTCTTCCTGGCCTCACCTACACATACTTACAAGTGTAGACACATACATATTTACATAGTTGGCAAGTAAACGTCTGTAGTATTTCTAGTAGTAATAATAGGGAATAAATTTTTTTCGTCTTTGCTTCTGGGTCCTTGCCAGTTACTGTACAATAATTGTGGTGCGGACTTTTTAATAAAAACGTGATTCTTTTTCGCAAATACTTTCGGTTATTTTCCACTTCTTCCGATTTGCACAAAATTTATTTTCACAATTTTTGGTAGATGGCAGATGGGCTATGAAAAATTTTCACATGTGATGTCATTGATTTGTTATCTATTGAAAACTCAAGTATCCAATATCTCTTAGTGTAGTTGTGACTTATACGAAATTATAATTAAAACCTTTTTTCATTCTAGTTTTCTCGTGGAACAGGTCATACGTGTCCTTGTTTATTTTAAGATAAAACATTTTAACATTGATAATATTGTGATATAGTGCTTTGGAAATTTTAAGCCCAGTAGTGAATATACTGGGCAATGCTGCTATTGCAGCACTGCAAGCTTCATTCTTCCTTTATTAGTCGTCTTTTTCAGCAACCTTTGAAGCTTAATTCATGTGTTTAGTGCTATATGTAGGAAGGTATGTATTTATTATATGCAGAAAAAATAACAAATTGGCAACAAAAACAGTGTCATTTTATGTATAACAACAGTTTGCTTCTTAATTTTATTGCTTTGTTTATGAATTTAGTTAGATACCGACATTATGTTAGAGTAAGAATTTGGTAACTTTGGAAGAATATGTGGTCTGAATGTTTGTACTAAGCTTAACTGAAACTCAAGACCCTCTTTCATATATTTATATTATTTAGTATATATTATATAGTTCAAAAAATACATAAGGGACAGAGCACTGAAGCTATATGCGAAAACCGACAGGCTGCCCTACTGAGCACAATCTAATCTCAGATTTATCATTAGCCGCACGGACCGGTACGCAGATCATTCATTGAATAATCACGAATATCATGACGAATACACTAATTAGTCAGTGGGTTGAGTGGGACTCTGAAGAAACCTCCCAGCTAAAGGGCTCAACATAATAATATTATATCGGATATATAATATTTTATCCCAATTCAGTTAACCTTATATCTTTATTTGATTGTGTTCAAGTAATTTCCTATTAATAGTGTGTTGGTTTTCTCAAAGTTACATGTTTAAAATAATACAAAATATTTTAGCTGATTCTGAGATTCGCAAGTGTCTCAAAAATAATTATTACGAATAATTAAATACAAGAATTATTTCTAAGACCACTGATGATGGGTATTTGGCAATACTCGAAACAGTTGTATGGTCAGCCAAAAATTGAATTGATTAAAATAATATAAAATGAATTCTTGTTGTTTTAATTTACTACTGTTCGAAAAAACCTCTTTATAAAATATTATATTTTATTTCATTAAAACTCATTTTATTCACAACTTTCAACATAATTTTTCTGATTTAATTTATTTATTATTAAATTTTTTACTAACCGCAATATCGCTTTGCTAATTAGTGGCCACATCGAGTGTGATAATTACAGATAGTGTCGATACCAACACGTACGCTTTAATAACTCGTGCGGAAGCAATTAATATGCAATAATTTTACCTCAAAGTAAACCAGACTGAATCACAACGTAGAAAAATTCAGAAAGAAAAGTTCATCTCTGCAAGTATTTTTGATATAAAATAATTTTTTGCTTTTATAGCTTTATGTTCATACTAAAGTGATATATATGCATTTGCATTTATTTTTTCAACCTAAGAGTTAAAACAGTTTTTAATAATAAGTTACAGATCTATACATTCTATTGAAAAGAACCACTAATTACTAGATAAAATAAATAATCTACATTTATTCATTAACAACTATTTATTGGGTCCTGTGATGTTGGCTTCTGCTAATACGAAACAGATATGGTTATGTTGTCTTCTATATCTTAGAAACGGTCTTCGGTATTCCCTCAGTTTCCTCTAAAAACAGAAACTGAGCAAGTTTAATAAAATCTAAATTGAAACTCAAGATTGTATATTTTAGTTTCAGGAAACAAAAAGATGGGAGAGGCCTCTAGAACACACTGCTTGCTCGATGGTTTTCATTACGTATTTGAATTACTATTGCCATTAGGATCTACTGTGGGCACAGAAAGCGATTGGGATATAGAGCGCTATCATAAACCAATAAATTTTATTTTAGTAAGTTTGATCTTTTATTGTAATAGATCATAAGTGATCAGAAAATTATAAACTAAGTTTTAAAACCAATCGGTGCGATTAGTAAAGGTGTCGCTTTTTGAAAGATCTATTTTTCCAATGTTTATCAAGTTAATTAGTTCATGGATTTCCGTAATGAAAGTCTAAAAGTTGTTAATCCTGGATATTTGCAAAGAAAGAGTGTCGTTGTTTCATTTTCCTCTTCTTCCCTGCTGCTCCGGCAAGACTGGTTGTAGAGGAGATCAAATTTTTTAGTATGGGTGCGTACTGACTAGCGACAACTTTTATTATTAATAAACGTTGGGAAGAGATTTAGTTATTCTATTCCTAATCTAAACTTATTAAGACATGAACTCCTAAAGGCTGAGAACAGATTTAGTTGATCGATTTCTAATAGAAATTTCTTACGAAAGTAACTCTATTTTGAATTTAAATTAAATTACTTAATTAAAGAAAAGAATTAAAATCGTAAAGTATTTTAGCAGGAATACGTTTCATGTCCTGAAATTTCAGAAAACTTCAAAGTCACTCATGCCACAATGAGGCATTAATTCATTAACTATCAAATCAACAGACGAATAAATGTTGATACACAACAACGCTAATAACGTTTGCTTTGCGCTGATTTCATGGAATGCCTCAGCACTTTTGAAGCCAAAATTGTAAACGCACTTCAACAGCATGCGGCACCGCGTTGGTGTGAAGATGTTGTGAAACAGCCGCCTGTTGCTAGCATTGTACGCATGACGCCCTCACATTCCGTTGGCATTTACAATTACACATTGTAAGAAAAGAAAAAAAAAATTAAAAACAAAAAAAAACAACGATATAATAATAAAAATACATTAGAGAACATTAAAAAAGCAACAACAACAAATATAAAACTGAATTTGGTGCTAATGACATTTATCCCAGCGTGCAAACAGACGAGTTTTGGACGATCGCTCGTCAACGCGATGAAGTTATAAATCTTCCACGCGATTGTTTTGGCGATTGTTATTTTTCGCCACCAACAAAATGCATACTGGTTATGACTCATTGAATTTTGTTTTGACGAAACGAACAGTGAAGAGATAAAGAAATAAAACATCTGAGCGATTGTTGCTTAGTGTTCTCTGAAAGTGCGTAACATAAGTGCATAAATTTACGCTCTCATTTGAAATTGTTTGTTTGCGTGCAGTAATTGCAATTCATTCTCTTGAACGCAGTAAAGTGGTGTAGTGAAAAAATATCAGTGAAAGTACAATTAAATTATTTAAATTAAATTATAAAGTATATCAACAGGTAATTATTTTATTATTTAATTGTTTGTAATAACAAAACAAATAATAGTAAACAGAATGAGGTCAGCTAGTTCTTCAAAAAAAGCAAACAAGCGAGAGGCGTCTAGGATAATAAATAATATTTTTGGTGTACAAAAGAAAAACACAAAACCACAAATTGAAATTTGGAATATATTGCACAAAATATTATTTTGAATATTGGAATATATTGCACAAAAGAAA
>NW_024033701.1:0-7269 GCF_002237135.1 Teleopsis dalmanni
CAATTTGCAAATTATTTGGTTAGAAGCGTTTTATCTTGTTTAGATTTAAAACTGTTTTCAATTAATATTTTAACCTGAACTATGGTACATTCCATCACAAATGTTTAAAATTGTTGCATAAAATATTTATGGAAATGTTGAAGTTACTTTCGCCTACGCTTCACTTTATGGTGTTGGGGAGGGCATGATGACAGGGTTTCACTTGTTCGTGGTTAGGAGTGTTCTATTTGTGGTTGTGAGCACCAGCATTTCGACAGGTTTCCGCTTAATTTTAAGGAAAATTCATGTAAAATTTAACCACAAAAACTAGTGAGGGGTAAAGACATGAAATTGGTTTTGTTTGCGGTATAGGCTTATAAGCTTTAATAGTGCAGTAAATTAACCTGAATGGAACAAAAAACTGAATGTAACTTCATAACACATATAGGTTCATTAATTATAATATTATTTTATTATAAGGATCAGAGATGACGTATTTAGTAGTTAAAAATATATATGCCGAGTTAATTCTACAATACTTATCGAAAAACGAAAGTGAAGACTGAACAGTCAGAATCGTCAGAAGTGATTAATCTCGCAGTGGAGTTAGCAGTGGAAAAATGCAATATAAAAGTTTTGGATACATTGTTTTTGGACTTTTTATTATTTTCTTATATCTTTATATAAATTCAAAATCGAAGTAGGTACCTTGTACAACAATATGCAGTATTCGCATCATTAGATACGAGAGTATGAGATTTTGATGGAATTGAATTTGGAAAATCGGACATAAAGTGACTGTGAGCACTTGTGGACATGTACTTATGTCAAATAAATAATTTGGAAATTTTCATTACTAATTACAACATAATCTACATATGCTTAGGAAGAGCCATATAACATAACGAAAACACTTTTGCCAATATTGGATATAATGAGCATCTCAATGATGGGAACTTTATAAGTAGTTTCAATAAAACAGATGATATCTATAATAATATCGGTTAAATATTTAAGAAAGAATATAAACGCTTTTACTTTAAAGTACATTTGATAAATTATTACCATTTTTGATGTACATCTTTGAGACGTTGGACGCATGACTAAACCTTTTGGCACATTTACGTATAGGATCTACGACCCAGTGAGTATCAGAATTGTATAGTGAAGTCCTATAAATGATTAACTTGATTTTTTGTATGAATTTACTTCAAATTTTACAACTGTTGATAGAAATGATTGTAATAACTTTATTTAAAGCACAACTAAGGATTTTAGACAAGTGTATTTAGTTCGATGACTAGTATATCATATATGAACTCTTCTTCTGACTATTAATAACGTTATATTTTAAAGTTAACATTTTTGATTTTGTTTTATTTGTTATTAAAGAGTGTAAAATAATTCGTTTTTCTTAAATTTCATATATTATTGAGTAAATTTGTCTATCCATGTCATATCATCCGACACTAGAGATTAGAACTTGAACACTCGTACGTATGAAATGTCAAAAATTATGAAGAATTCAAAGTTTTTTAATTTTTTCTTTTTTTTTTTGTTCTCTTAAATTTGTGTCCTTTTGCCATGATTTACTTGGAAACATTAAGGAAACATATGCATATTTCGTACCTGTGCACTTAAACTTTTGACTCGAAGCCATTTTCGTACACTTTGAAATATGTCAAGTAGTGCAAGTTGGGTTTGGCGCCCTTTTTCTTTTCCACTCCTCCTATCTGCAAATAATTACGTTTCAAGTACACATTTTTGGAAAAAACTTTTAAATACTTTACTTCCTTGATAAAAAGTTTAAAAGTTTTTCAAGTAACCAAATTTGTTGCGCTTTCATTTTAAATATGTGTAGCACATATTTTATTTTATTTGCAAAAGTTGGAAAAAAAATGACAAAAACTTGAGTAAAATCACATGAACTGATTTAAATGAATCCGATTTTAAGTTTCTTGAAACTTTTTCCAAAAACTTTAAATAATAGTGCATTATAGAATGAAAAGAATTCAAAACTACAAGAAGTTTAAAGATATAATAATAATTGCTTTATAATCATTTACTCTAATCAGCTTAATAGAAATGAGTTTCTTTAATTCGAGGCTGAGTAACGCCTGATATCTGATAGTGATAACTTTATAGCAGTGGTTCCCAACCGATGAATGAAAATAATTCATTTACTGTAATCAGTTAAATAGAAATGATACTCTTTAATTAGAATTTGAGTAGGTCCTGATATCTGATAGTGATACCTCTATGGCATTGGTTCTCAACCGATGGATTAAAAGAATTCATTTACTGTAATCAGTTTAATAAAAATGGTACTTTTTAATTCGAATCTGAGTAAGACCTGATATCTGATAGTAATACCTCTATGGTAGTGGTTCTCAACCGAAGGTCCGCGAAATGACAAATTTCAGAAGTATAAATACATAGCTTTTAGTTTGTCCACTGAGTCCGCAGTTATTAGAAAATAAGCACAAAAAATTATCAAATAATTATATATCTATTTTATAGCCTATATATGTACATTATTCTATCTTGCATAGCATTGGGGTTATCGTGAAATAAGTAGAATGGGAACGTGTGAATGGGGTTACTTACGTGATTATATTACTTCAAAAGTATTACAACCTTTATAATGAAATACCATATTTATTTTCCTGGAAAATTTCACGCATACGTTTCGACTATGTAAACACTTCCTACACAAACATCCTCCTTTAAATAGTCGGACGCTAAACCCCACAAACTTGACTTGTTCTGCGTCTTGAACAGTACAACTTCCTATAACTACTAGTTATTAAAATGTCTTTGATATTTCAATTTCCAGCATTTAAATTGAACGTGAGAATACCTCGAAACGGATTTCATATCATGACCTAAGTTATAATCGCACGCGATAAGATAATGAAACTTTTAAACATCTTTGTCTTGCATCTATATAATATCCTCCCTTAACTGAAGACACTCTCCAACGATCGTGGCAGTTATGCGGATATTCAAAAAATTAAAATATTTCACCACTATAATATCATTGCATTCATATACAAGACTCACACACACAATTTAGTAAAGATGCTCAAATTATCAACATTAACAACACTCACATATATAAAATAGTTTTAAGTTGGAATTCCAGATGTGGTTATATATCAGAAAGTTAGGGAAATCGCTTTATTTCACAAAATACATGAAGTGTCTTTTTTTAATAAAAACCTTGAAGTTCCAGAGCAATTTTCTATAGTAATTAGATTATAGATTGCAAACGTGACATTGCATTTCTTAATTAAATTGAATTTGAAAGTAAACCTTTTTACTCGCACGCATTGTATACTCATATTAGCAAAATTTATATGGCATAAAAAGCAAAACAAATGAAATTGTCAGCTAACAGTACCAAAAAAACAAAAGAAGTAATAAAACAGAACACAAAAGTTTTACTAAAACAGAATCAAAAATGAGTAAAAGAGCAAATTAGGAGCAACAAAATTGCTAAAACCGAGCAATCGTATAAGAGCCACCTAACAGCATGCAAAATAGGTAAGACAATTCATTTGTATGAGGAAAGAGGACAAATATGAATTTATCCTCTAAGAGGTAAGACAATTCATTTGTATGAGGAAAGAGGACAAATATGACAAATATGAATTTGTCCTCTTTACATGGATATTTTTGAAGAAAACCTCTGTATAAACATTTTCAATACAGAAATGTTCAATTATTTTATTATTTACCAACCTAGTAATTTTACTACCAAATGACCACATATATATAATAAATAATATAAATAAAGTTTCTAAGATAAAATGAACTAAAATATTTCAGTTGAATTATGATGGAAAATATTTTTGTTGAATTATGAAATATTAAATTTGAATTACGTGCCACATATTTGTAAATAAAATAAAATTTTTCACCTCATATAATTTTGTGATGTTTGCCTTTTATTTGAAATTAGATTTATTTTATTTTATTTTATTTTATTTTATTTTACAACTCTTGGTAAGTGTATAAACACTTCATTTATAAAATTTTCATACAGAATTTCAGCAATTTTCAGCAAAAGACCAAGAGTTGCAGAGCTGAATCGCATGTCAAAATTGCATCTTGCATATGAAAATTTGTGGAAGTATAGAATTTTGAAACCATCAGCAAACTTCATAATGAACATATTTCTTTATAAAATAATTTTCTGGTTTTTATAAATATTAAAAACTGTCAACATAGAGAAAATTTCAAATTTTTTGTACGTTAGCTTGTAGATCTCCTAGTATTTACAATAACATAGAGAAGATTGCCAAAGCCATTATTGGTATGGATTATTTTACGCACTTGAAATTTATTTTATGGAAATAGCACACAGAATACTTTCTGCTATTTAGTTTTACTTATTTAATTAGTTAATATAAAAATATGTACTTTTTTAAGATTTATTTAAAGTGTTTTTAAACTAAAGCTTACTTAACAATTTTCTTGCAATTTTTTAATTTAATAGTAATTAAACCTCTATTTATATTATTTTGAAAGTTATAAGTATTTTTTTTATATGGATATAATCTAGGATATCTATTTCAGACATAAACCATTTTACAATCCACCTGAAGATGAACTGTCACTGGACGAATCTGAGTTTTTTTCTGCCGATAAGTCCATATCAGAAACCTTAGTTGACTTTCCCAAGAATCCTGCCTTCATTTGAGTTAATGAGGGATACGGGTGTTCCTTTGTACTATTTGCTATCTCGTATGCAAATTTTATTGCTTCCTCTGTATCGATGGGTCGTTGTTTAGCCTCCTTATAGGTTTTTAAACATTGTTGCACATCATATACAGCATTTGTCAGTTTTGCTTCGACTTCCATTAATTTTTTACTGTCTTTAACGATTTCCCGTTGCTGTATAAATTTATTTCAAGATATTTACTTCATAATTCATTTGACATATTTTTACAAACTTACTACTTCATTAATTTCTGCGTTTATTTTATCAATTTCGTTTTGAATCTCACATTGCTCCAGAGCAATGTCATGGCAGTCTTGAAGCTCCTTGTGTTTATACAGCAAAAGATCAACGAGAGCCGAACGCTCTTTTAGCGATTCTTCTGTGCATTGAGGTTTAATTAATTTCTCAATGATTTCCCTAAAAAAATTTAATGAAAACTTATTATAAAATATTACTATTTAGCATACTTTGAAATTAATTCAATATCATCAATTATCTGCAGCATTTTTACTTTTAAGCCTCTAGCCATCTTGATAATTGTCTAACTCGGCTAACAACGGTAAACGAATAACGAATCGGAGACGTCAAATGTTGGCTGTGTTTAATGTTTTCTTTGCCTACTATTTACCAAAAGTAGTAACAGTACTTTTTTCGTATTAAATGGTAGGTATGCATTTTGTCGTATTTTTTTTATGAGCCGTTTCTGATTAAATAAAATAATTCTTTATAATTATAAATATAGAAAATACATAACAAATATGGAAATAGTTTGAGGCAGAAATATTCTAAACTATTACTATGTTGAGGCTAGTTGAGTCAGTGCATTTGAGAACTTTTACTCTCTATTAACTGCGAGGTCTGTTTATAACACCTCTCTACGCCTTGACTGGATTATTGTTCACCTCTTCATCAGATTAAGCAATAACTGACCTCAAACTTGCATACCTACCAGAGGTGCCTGTAACCATTCTGTGATTCGATAGCGCTGTGTTGTAAATTATATTTTAATTACTGAGTTAATAATACTATATGTGATAATATATGTGAAAATATTTAGTATATAAAAAACATAAAAAACTTTAAACTTTTAACTGCAAAGATTTTTTTGATGGTGAAAATTTAAACAACTTCTATTTATGAATTTATTTTAATAACAAACTACATGCGTACTCATTTAACAGTTCTGAACTTTAAACACAATTTCTGAGGCAAAAAATGAAATCAGCCAACAAACCAAGTCATAAAAAATATCTGGTAATTTATAAATGTTGGCCACACATTTTAATGCGTAGAGCTTCCACCAGCTCCGGTCGACAAGCCCAGGAAAACCAAATATCCAACATGGTCTCTAGCTTACATATGTCGCACATTATTCATAAACTTTTTCCTGTGTCAGTATAAGGATTACAGAACAACAACAACAACAACAACAACAAAAACATATTGCATACCATACGCTTTGAGTGAATAATTTTTCCGTTTTTCCTTGTCATTCTAGTACATCGCTTTTAGTAGTAGATTTTTTTTTCATTTTTTTATATATATTACTTTTTTCAATTGCGGTATGGAAATGCTTCACATATGCGTTTTTGATTTATTTTTTAGATTAAATTAAGTGCTGCAATCAAAATTTGAAATAAAATTGTAATTTCATTTAATTTTATTTCGTTTTACTTTATGCATGTGAACTGTTATTGAAAAAATAATGGAATAGTGCAATCAGTAACTTCTGAGTTCTTCTACTTCTAAGTCATTTATCAACTTAATTGAGATATTTATTTCGGTTAGATATTCAAAGGAATACATTATCGTAGTATCTTAAACAATAGAAGATTGTTGCGTTAGTGGTTATATTTAATTTAAGTCTGGGAATATTTGTATTTATAGCTGATATGTGGTATAAATAGTTTTGTATATTTAAAAACAATTTATTATTATCTTTCCCTTGATAAAGACTTTATCCATATAAAAAATGAAATGAATATATGTGATATTAGTAATAAAAATAAATTTCTTTTTAAAACAAGAATTGATTGAATTAAGCTACATATTTTCAGCATATAAAAATAATTAAAAATGTTGTTCTTACTGTCAGTTTGTTATTACTTTGCTTTATTAAACCTTTATTAGTCTATTGTTCAGTCAAATCAATCATGTGCATAGCCAGAAAGGAGGCCAGAGAAAGCAAGAGCCACGGTGACTTATTCAGGGGTAGGAGCAAGCTACAATAGTTGCTAATTTTCATTATAATGAGTCCAGTGAATCACAAAAAAATTCGACATAAATATCTTCCAATTGGCAGTATTAACACAATTCTTCAACTCTTACTATAAGTATTTTAATGAACTGCAAGAAAACTTTGGCAAAAAATGTTTTCCACTGTATATACCTCTCTTTAGTACAGTCTTGGTTATTTATACTACGAGAGGGGAGAACTCATTAGAAATATTAAGATCAATACAGTCAGACTAACAATTATTATAACGATTTTGGGATTTGATTTCTATTGTTGCATCCAGCTAATTGTAAATACGCTGTACCTCATATTTTACTTTGCGTGCTTT
>NW_024033702.1:0-7268 GCF_002237135.1 Teleopsis dalmanni
CATAGTATCTGTCTCATCTATGTAATCCTTGGTTTAGTTTGTAAAAATGTAAATTTCTATTTCTCTATATTCTTTTAGTCTTAATAAAACGTTCATAAAGTAAACACATGTTTTTGGTGATTCTAACAATTCTAACAGGTTATGGGCCCAGGCAAGCTCAGTTTGTATTATTAAAATTTTTTTAAAGTAAATCAATTAATACGCGTGTGTCGCGATTTCATAATATATTACTTATATCTTTTTTTGAAATTGATTTGAAACATAAACGAAAATAATGAGTGGGTCTGGTCTGTATGCAATTGAAAAATTGAATGAAAACAATTATTCATCATGGTCGATTCAAATGAGGAGTGTGTTGATACATAATGAACTCTGGCCAGTAGTAGCAGGAAAAATTGCTCCAGGATCAACACCTGAGTCCAAAGCGGCATTTGAAAATAAAGATGAAAAGGCGCTTGCAACAATTATTTTGTGTCTGCATTCATCGCAGCTGAATTTTGTGAAACACAGCAAAACTGCCACTGAAGCTTGGAATACACTAAGTGAGGTGTATCAGAGAAAAGGACCAGCTAGAAAGGTCACTTTGTTCAAAAAGCTCATGGCATTGAAACTGCATGGGTTCAAGTGTACCTGCGCATATAACTGAATTTGCGGAAATTGCAGAAATGCTTACACAGGTTGATACAGTAATACCAGAGGAGGTGTTATCAATTATTTTACTGACCAGTTTACCGGAATCATATGATAATTTTGTGGTTGCAATCGAAGCAAGAGAGATTTTTCCAAAACTTAATGACTTAAAAGTGAAGTTAATTGAAGAAGCTGATCGAAGGTTGCAGAAGGGTAATCAGATACAGCAAGCAGCATATTATGCCGATATGAAGTCACAAAATTCAAGCGAACAACCACAAAATAACGGCAACAAGAATAAAAAAGGCAAAAAGAACATCAAATGCTACATTTGTGCTAAACGCGGGCATTTTGCATCGGAGTGCAGAAATAGAAAAAACTGCGAAAAGGAGAGCGAAAAGTCAAAGAAAGGTGACCATAAACTATCACGAGTAGTAGCAGCAACAGCAGAGAGCAGTGCTCTAACTTATAAATCGTGGTGCATTGACAGTGGAGCGTCTACTCACATGTGTTGTGACCGCTCATATTTTACACACCTCTTATATAGTTCCGAAAAAGTTTGGCTTGCAGATAATAAAACAATTGAAGCGTGCGGTCGTGGTGAAATTCGAATTAAAGTTGGAGAATTGTTTTTAACTGCGAAAAATGTACTGTACGTACCA
Organism: Teleopsis dalmanni; assembly: GCF_002237135.1. Lineage (NCBI taxonomy): Eukaryota > Metazoa > Arthropoda > Insecta > Diptera > Diopsidae > Teleopsis > Teleopsis dalmanni. The sequence continues at coordinate 1,293 of NW_024033702.1, forward strand.
GCATTAAAAAACAACTTTATTTCTGTCAATCGGGTGACGGCGGATAAAAGTACTGTAAATTTTTCTAATTCGGGTGCTATAATTAGAAATGTTTTTGGACATTGCGTAATTAAGGCAGAAAGAAAAAATGATTTGTATGTATTTGAAAGTGAAGTTGACTATACGAATAAAGCCAATTACATACACAATAATGATGAAAGTGTAGTGAAATGGCATAATCGTTTTGGCCATATAAATGTCACAGCATTAAAAGAAATGGCAAATAAAAATATAGTGCGTGGACTACATTTAAAAATAGATAAGAACAATCGAAATGATCATACTTGCAAAACGTGTGCGAAAAGCAAAGTTTGTGTAAAACCATTTATGTTACAATAATTCATAGCGATGTGTGCGGTCCTATGAATAAAAAGTCTTTCTCGGGTTATCAATATTTCGTAACGTTCATAGATGATAAATCCCGTTACGTACAAGTCTATTTATTAAGAAACAAATCCGATGTGTTCGAGATGTTTAAATTGTACAAAGCAAAGGTTGAACGTGAAACAGAAAAGAAAATCAAAATTTTACGTTCTGACAATGGTGGCGAGTATTGTAACCAGATATTTGATAGTTATTTAGCTGAACATGGCATCAAAAAAACAAACAACAGTGCCATATACTCCTCAACAGAATGGAGTCGCAGAAAGAGCTAATAGGACCTTAGTGGAGATGGCCAGGAGTATGCTAGTGTTTTCAGGGTTGGATGAAGCATATTGGGCGGAAGCAATCTTAACATCAGTGTACATACGCAACAGATCTATTACAAAAGCTCTGACTGATAAAACACCTTTTGAAATTTGGAGTGGGCGAAAGCCGTCAGTATCACATTTTAGAATTTTTGGATGTCCAGCTGTTGTTCTTGACAAAACCGAGAAACACAAATTTCGTGCTAAGGGCAAAGAAATGATATTTGTTGGATATTCAGATCAATCTAAAGCATATCGCCTAGTTGACAATAATACAAAGAAATTTGTTGTGAGTAGAGATATCATATTTTTAGAAAATATGATGGAATCACCTAGATCAGAGTACGTATTTTTTGAAATGGAGCCACAGCAGCAATGTGACAATGAAATAAAAGAAATTGCCGAATGCTTACAAGAAGGAGATGAAGAAATTAGTAGTGTAAAGAGTGACATCTCAGAAGATGTAGCAATTGCTAAAACCCAGAAAAGGGTAGCTGGAAGACCTCGTATGGAATACACAGGTAAACCAGGACGTCCGATAAAACGATATAATACTGTAGGTGCATTATCACAACAAAGTATGATAATACCAGACACAGTTCAACAAGCGTTAAGTGGAAAAAATTCTGAAGAGTGGAAAGCGTCAATGGAGGAGGAGTATAATTCATTAAGAGAAATTTAATTGTATAGATATCTTGCGTTGAGGAGAAGTGTTAAATATCAACGCATAGTATCTGTCTCATCTATGTAATCCTTGGTTTAGTTTGTAAAAATGTAAATTTCTATTTCTCTATATTCTTTTAGTCTTAATAAAACGTTCATAAAGTAAACACATGTTTTTGGTGATTCTAACAATTCTAACAGTTTTACTTAATTTTTTTTTTTTTGTTTTTTGTTGAAATATTGAAGTAATTTAGGGAAGGTATAATGAATTAGGTAAATAATAGATTTTTTTATATTATTTAAATTAATTGAATTTTTGGCTAACACACAAGGATCACTTTATAACAAAATATTGGTAAACAAAAGCAAAGGAATTCACGGATAATTTAGATAATGGCGACAGACAAGATTATGTTATATGACCTGAGAGAAAAACCCAAGCTAACTAAGGAATAACATTTTCACACTATTTTAGTATTTAAGAAACTAAACTATACAAAATAAAATTAAATGAATATTTGATATAAACGCGTAAAGGTTGTTGTTTTTATTCACATAGTGTATTAATTCAGTAATTAATTTTTGTTTTGAAATCTCTATATAATTCAACTTGATATCTTTTAAACAATTTTTTTCCAAAACTAAAAAAAAACAACATTAACACAGTTTACTGACCTATTCCATTCCCACCCAATGACATGTGCTAATGGTATAGTGGGAAGTTCATTGTTGTGTGAAAAAGAGCAGCTTTTTAACTTATTTTTGAACTCCATGAAAGACGCTATTCAGGCTCATACTTTATTTGCAATTTGCTAAAAAGACTTTTAATATCCCCCACTCGTGGACAGTTGCATTTTTGTTTACTAATTGTTGTTAGGCTGACATATTAGTATAAGAATTCTTTTGGTTTCGTACTATATTTCAAATTCTTTCATCGTCGTATAGGTCATGTTCTATTTTCGTAAAGTAAGCTTCCCAGTTGTTTTTTTTTATATTGGAGATAACCGCGTTACCAGAATTTTTATTTACTTTATTATCTTGATTTATATCTATTCTATATTTCAGACAAGGGGCTTTTTTTTTATCGCTACAAGTACTTTTACCTTTTTACAAATCCATAGTTGGCACGCGTTGAATTTTACGTTAGCTTTTACATTCCTCTTCATCATGGATTGCTCTGATCTTTCTACAATATTTTGATTTTACTCCAAATTTATTCGATGCTGTCTTTATAGACTTTTTTGTTTTTGCATATAGCAAAATGTAGTCTTAGCAGTACAGGTTAGTGGTCCAAGTAGATGTATGGACCATGAAATGAACATACGTTCAGCCAGCTAAAAAAGTGTCTTACGCTGTGTTAATTAATTAGGAGAAAACAATTTGTTTATAACTACATAAAGGGGTGCTGCGTAGAGATTGTACGACAACATAAATTGAAACCGATAAGGATTAAATGCGATCACCTTGTTTAATGTGTAAATGAAAAACTCAGAAAAAGAAATAATTAAAACAATATTTTTATATTTTTCTATTTAACATTATATTAATAAATTGATCAATATTAATTTAAATATTTGTACTTGATAATTAAAGCAAGGTAACAAGATATTAGATGGATTTATAAATGCCCGGCCTAAGTAATAATTACGCATTTTCTGTGGAAAATTATATTTTATGCTTCAATATAGTCCCCCTTTAGTTCGACACACCAAGTCCAACGATCTTTCAAAATTTGGATACCTTTTAAATAATACGATTTATCAAGTCCTCCAAAATATTCCTCGGTTTCGTCAGGAATATGATGGGTGAGGAAGCCATTCGTACCGTAATTCATCCTGCAAAAAACAAAATTTTTTTCTTTAACAAATGTTCGATGTTGTTGTGTTTCGTTTTTCCAAATAGTCTATGAAAATTGTTCCGCTTGAATCCCAAAATACGGAACCCAAAACTTTTCCAGTCTATTGTTGAGTTCGAAGTTGTTTGGGAGCACTACCCTGAGCTGAATTCATTCTCTGGCTTGTTGCTTTTCCTCAGCTGTGAAGAAATGGCTCCATATTTTATTAATTGTCACTACTTAACGCTCACAGTCAGCTAAATTGTGCATAAACATTTCCAAGAAATGTTTTGAATGACAAAGTCGTTGTCGTTTTTGGTCAATTGTGAGCAAATGCGAGTCCCATCATGACGACAGCTTTCTCATATAACCCTGATACTCTTCATAAAAAAGACTCGTACGACCACGTTTAAATTCAGCTTTCCAATATTTTTTGTTGTTAATGATGGTGCAAGGTTACCGTAAACAATATCCATTTCCAATTTGATTGCATTATTGTTCATTTCTTTTAAATGGAGGCATTTTATTACTGAACGATATTTAGATTTTTTCCATTTTATAAAAAATCAACACGGTGAACTATTTAAATTATTTGCAAAAAGCTAGCCAAGCATCTGACTTGTCAGATATACAAAATGTAACTGATTTTGTTCTGGCCTTGCTGCCTGTAGTGAAGTTAGGTAATTATCAATCCACCTAGTATGTATTAAAAGTTTCTCTTTCTATATTTTTCTATAGATTTAACATTTGAAAATGTGGTTCTACATATTAACATATGTAGGTGCTATCGACTTTGGAAACAGTTTTAAAATATTATTTCTAAGTAATGGTTTTTATATATTATTTATCCGGCTATAGGTCACTTTTTGTTAAAATTCAACGTATGTTTAATATTTTGGAGATAGAGAGGATTTCTGAGGCAACAGTAGTTTTTTTTTAGATATTTTGTAAAACCTTAATGTATTGTAAGTTTTTTATTGTAAATATTAAATCGTCTCGTAAAATACATAGCTCTATATAATTTTTTAACTTCTACATAATAATGTCATTTTAATACAGTAATAACAAATTTACATTAATTTCAGTTTCCATTAGTCATAATTTTTTCGTTTTAAAACCATCCAACAATACCGAAAATAATAGGCATTGGCGCCTCTAAATAACAGATTTAGTCTTTTAACAAAAATCAAAATTTTTATTACTAGATTTGTGAACTAGTGTAAATTTACAAAACAGTGTTGAAACATGATTCTTTGTGGCAATATCAATCTACATAAAAATATCTTCTGTACATACGCTGAATATATCCTATTAATATTTAATTTGAATAAAAACGAAAACTTAAATATAAATCTTGTTCACACTTTCGATAAAGGCAGTACAAAAAATTTTGTTTGAAAATATTTTCCAAAAAAACAGTTTATTGGAAAAATGTTTTATTGTTTTCTTAAAACATTCAATGCACAATGTTTTTGCGAAGTTTCTTTGCATTTGTTCAAAAAACAACCGAGATAACGGTGCTTTTATTGTCAAAGGTAGCAAAACAAGCGATCAAAAGTCTACAAGCACTTAGTATAACACATAGTTTTAGTGTAAAATTCCTGATTTTTGTGCAATTTAGTAACTAGTTGGGTAACCGTAATGCTTAAGAACTTGTACTAGACGGTTTTTTTATCGAAACTACAAGTTTACTGGTCTCCTGAGTTGTTATTTCGTCCCATTCGTTTAGGATTATGTCTTTCAGATGCTGTTTGGTCGAAAGTGAATGTTTACGAGTTTTTTTTTCCAAAAGTCCCCATAAATGTTTAATTGGATTTAAATCCGGTGATTGTGCAGGCAGTTTTAGGGCGTTATATAGCAACCAAAGACGCTAGAAATGCTAGAAACACAGAACTTGCATTCGTCGGAATAAACCACATTATTCCAAAACCCCTCCAGCATATCTACATATTTATTTACAAAAGCAATGCGCTTCTTTCGATTAATTAGAGATATGTAAGACTTCTTTCGTGCTACTCTACCATGAAAACTGGCCCATTTCAAAATTCTGCGTACGGTAACCACAGAAATATTTTTTGCAAAGCTGTATATTACGTACAATTTGTAATGCCGTCAAACGTGGTTTTTTCTTTACCGAATTTAATATTAAGCGGATTTCACGGTGAGTGAGTTTCGATAGGCGGCCAAAAATCGGTTTTGACATGATAATTCTGGTAGTTTTCCAATTTCTGATCACGGTATGGACAGAACAGTGCGATTTTCCAAACAAATGTCCAATTTTCCGGTTCGACTTCTCTTCCTCCCAAAATTTTATGATGATTTTTTTTTTTCAACGACGCTTATTTCTTTCAGGTGAGACACCATTGCCATTGTTTAGTAAATATTTTAAGCAGAATACAATTTTTTGCAGTTTTATGATTAAATACCATAAACGCAGTAAGACGCAATCCAAATTATCACCAATTAACATTTATCTCGCCTTAGAAATGCAGAAATACCAAGTGCTTGTAGACTTTTGATCGCTTGTTTTGCTACTCTTTATGATAAAAGTACCGTTATCTCGGCTGTTTTTTGAACAAATGCAAAGAAACTTCGCAAACACATTGTGCATTGAATGTTTTAAAAAAACAAAAAGTATGTCTCCAATAAATTGATTTTTTTGGAAAATATTTCCAAACAAAGTTTTTTGTACTGCCTGCTTGTAGACTTTTGACTCCGACTGTATATTTTCTGAAGCAACCATTTTCGTAG
>NW_024033703.1:0-7268 GCF_002237135.1 Teleopsis dalmanni
TTTTTTTCTTATAAACAATAAAAGTAAAATATCTTATTTATTAATTGGAATTATTAATGTTTTAACTAAAGTTTGAGTTCTTCTATTTCGAAAAGTCGACAATTGTTTCTATAATTAGGATAAAAATGTCCTTCAATTAATGAACCGTAACAATAGTTTATGATGAGCGCAGATGTTGCAGGAAAAAATATTGCTTGAATACCTGCTCATAATTACAAAAGATTATTTTAACTTACTCAAGGTATCCTATTTATTGTAGAATGAGGGTTTCTTTCATTATTCTATTGTTTTAAATAACAATAGTTAACAATTTAATTTGTGGGGAAAACCAGTGTTCATAAAATAAATAAAAATAATAATAATAAATAAAAATACTAATAAATAAAAATACTAATAAATAAAAATAATAATAATAAATAAAAATAGTAATAAATAAAAATAATAATAATAAATAAAAATTTAAATATTTTAAATTTATTATAATAATAAATATTCGAAAAAATGATCAACCCATGTGCATAAAATAAATAAATAAAAACTTAATTATATTAAATTTATTATTATAATTTTAATAAAATATATTTGAAAAAATAATTAACCCGTGTGGATAAATTAAAAATTGAAATATATTTACCCCTATTTTGAATCAAATGGGAGCGGGAGCGGGAGCTTTTCCTCTTTTCCCAGTTCCTCTATTCTGAATCAAATGCAAATGGGAGTTTTTTTCCCCTATTTTGCACCAAATTTTTCGCAAGTAAATTGTGTGGGAGATAAGTTAAAAAAATGTTGAATATAAAAAAGAGGTGAATATATTTAACATTCCGTTCTTATATCAAAAATCTTAAAATTAAAGAACTTAAAGAATTTTGCATAATTTACAATAAGGTATTATACAAATAAATTTAATAAATAAAGCAAATATGTACTACTAAAATTAGTCGTCTAATGAAATGCTGTCATATTTCAGGTTGTTGCAAGCTACATCAGGCTGCAACACATCCAACTGTGGACTAAAGGACTCTGGAGAAGGTGATGCAGCATATCTGGTTGAATTTACATTTATAACTTCAGGTGAAACAGTAGCGGAATAGTTCGACATACTGGAATTCCCTGATGAAATTGTTCGTATACGTGTCTGTTGCCGTTTAACTGTTTTGAATGTAGATTCATGCTTATTATATGGAGAAGTAGACAAAATTGGATCTATTGAATGTTCATCTACTTCAGATTCTAATTCATATTTCGGTATAGTATTTGTAGAAACTGTAAAACTTCGGATATTGGGACCCACTGACGAAATTGTCCTTACACCTGGTTGTTGATGTTCAATTACTTTATAGGAATATTCATTTAAGTTACCTAGCGTCGCTTGGTAAAGAACTTCATTGATCATTTTGTTGGCATATATTTGCTGATTGCGCTCCAAATTCCTGTACTGAACTTCCCAGGAAGTACTTAAAGCATTTGCTTCATCTAGTTTTATTTTTTTAGAAATTGGCAAAGGCGAAATAGCTTCTGGTATGATCTCATTTCTTTCTTCGTTTTTTTTTCGTAAATGCCCATTGGATTGTGTCTAAAATAATTAAATAAGGAATTCTAATTAGATATAATTATTTACGGTTATATAAAATTGAAAAATAACACTAAAATATAAATAAATAAAATATAACAATACATGGAAATATATATTTTTAGCTTATTTATTGTGTATGGGGAACCTGTTTGCTCACCTGCTTAAAACTGTCATTTAATGCGTAGTCAATCGGTGGAGCTTTTTCCGGAATAGTCCTTAAGAAATTCAAAGAATTGAAATACCAAACATTGGAAACATACAGGTCATCACCTGTGGCACCAGACTTTTCACTTGCCTTTACTTTTTTAATTTCTCTGCGGTAGCCGGATCGTAGAGTATTAATCGATCTTTTAACTTCCTGTACATCAGCATCCGGGTGAAATTCTCTTAATTTCTTAACTAAAATTGCTAGGCATTCATCCTTTCGTTTCCTATTGTGGTAATCGCTATCATCGACTTTCCATAATGCGGGCAAACTTTGATATAAATTTATAAATTCCTTCCAAAATTTAGTATCTATAAATGTTGATAGAATTTCTTGTTTTGTCGATTTTTTCTAAAATAATGGAATAATAACTAATTTTATTTAAATTTAATTATTTACGGTTAAATAAAATTGAAATAAAACACTAAAATAAAAAAAAATAATATATAACAATACATGAAATCATGTATTATTATTTTAACACCACTTTATTTGTTTTGTATTTGGAATTTATTTGCTTGCCTTCTTGGAACTGCCATTTAATTTGAAGTGAATAGATGAAGCTTTTTTCACTTGTCCTTTTAAGAAATTCAAATGATTGAAATACCAAACAGTGGGAACATACAGATCATCACCAGACTTTTCACTTGCCTCTATTTTTTTAATTTCTCTGCGGTAACCGTTTCGTAGAGTATTAATCTTACTTTTAACTAGTCTTGCATTAGCGTTCGGTTGAATTTCTCTTAGTTTTTTAACTAAAACTGCTAGGCATTCAATCCTTCGCCTCTTATTATTGTAGTCGCTATGACGGACTTTCCATAATGCGGGAAGACTTTGATATAAATCTATAAATTCTATCCAAAATTTAGTGTGTGTAAATAGTCCCATTAAGACTTCTCGTTTTATTCACAATACTCGTAAACCTAGGAAAAAAAGAACATATGCATTAGTTTACACTGTCGCACTTACATTTATATGGATAAATTAGTACAAATTAGTTGCACAAATCTCTATATAAAAATGTGCGATATAGTACTATACAACGCGAAAAATAATCTTTTTAACTGTTTGAATTGGAGACTGTCGAATAAGTCACATTCATACGTACATGGTTTGATAAAAATAGAAAAACAAATTACTAGAAATGTTTAATAAAAAATACAATACTTCTTAGAGTAGATTTTTTTGAATATTATATATTATTTAATTTTAAGATTTTTTATTAACTTAATTACAAAAAATTTAATTTTTAACTCTGTATTTTTTTCACAAAAATCAATTTCGCAAAAATCTGTGGGTAGACTTCTATAAGTATGATTTATAAACATAGTATTATTCAATTTTAAATAAAGTTATATTTACAATTATTATTTCGTTAATACGTAATTCGAAAATAATTCTTTTCTTGCTATTTAATACAATCACTTAATATTTACTTCACTTCCAAACTTTTATTTACAGACAAAATACTTCATCGCAACGCTCACCAGTTAACATAAATATATAAACAAATTAAAGTTTACGAAGAGTCCTTTTATCAGAAGGATATTAACACATGATTATGAAAATATAGCATTCATACGAAAATCAAAAAATTTTGATATCCATCATTCATGAGCACCATGATAGCTTCGCTATCATTCATGAGCGAATAACTACATCAAACACGCTCGATACGTCTAGTCTCGCGAAATTTAATAGATAATAAGAGAAAGCAATTTAGAATTTCATAATACATGCAAAATATTATTTAAAATTTTTGTAAAGAAATATTTTAAAGACTGCTATCATATCAGAAACAAATTTACACTAACGAATTATAACTCACAATTAATTAATATGTCTGAATTATATTTTGATTCCAAAATTTTAAATTAGATTCATATTGCAAGTTTAGGTTCAATTTATATAATTAAAATTTATAGAATTGAATATTAAATTTATGTAGTAAATTTCAATTTAAATAAATATTTATTGAATAATAATTTTATTTTCGTAACATCAAATACTGTGCAACCACATTCAACTACTTGAAATATCTTAACTAATACTTTTGAAAAGTCAACATGTTTTTAAACTACCATACAGAAAATAATAATATAATGTTCTAGCTACAAAGGGCTTTGGGATAGCAAATCATTATTAAGCCAACTTCCAATCTTCAGCCTCTTCGAAGTCAGACAGTTCATAAGTAGTTGACGGGCATAATCTAGGCAATTAAAGCCACATACGTGGGGCTCTGCAGATGAGATTGGTGAGGTGCATGCATGCATATGGCCTATATATGACTTCTGTTCTCTATGTTATGGGCGGTCATAATATGCTCTAAACCGCGTCTGTTCTTTATGTTAGAAGCTGCGGAAATCAATGTGCTTAATTATCTAAAGTAGATGATAGATCCTACTGAACTTTCGCTTTGTGTTTATAACATCGTGCGGAAATCTATGTCTCTAAGGGATAATCGCGATTCGAAAATTCCCTCTGCCTCGACAATCTGCACACCGAATTTGGAGGTGCGAATTTTCTGTTGTCTTAGCAAAAATTCAAATATATCAGCATCCTTAAAAAAGTATCATAATAACTAACAAAATACATACAAGTTTAAAACACGCACCACGATTGCTACATGGAATTTTAGGACACTATAACAATGCGGTCGACTACATCGAGCCGCAGAAGGACTTACGCGTCTCCACATTGAAATAATGGGTCTTTCTGAATACATGTGGAATGACTTCCGCGAACACCAACTAACATCAGGCGAGAAGTTTTTATATTCCGGAAGAGACCCAAAACGATATACACAGCGACAGTGTCAACTTCTTGCTGAGCAAAAATGCCTGTAAATCCAATTCCAATCGAAGCAAGAAATATTACAGTTATTCAAGTTTACGTTTCAATTGAACTTGCAGATGACGAATCTAAGCTAAACTCCTACAATCAACTCTTGGCTACACTTTCAAAAACACACAAATGTGACAATATCATTTGTATAGAACTCTTAAATACAAAAACAGGTTGAGACAACACCAATTTTGAGCACATTATGAGCAAACATGGTTTATGCACGGCCAACTTTGTAGAACTGTGTACCTCACATGATTTAGCATGTGAGCCCTTCATACACAGAAAATGTCATGAAACGAATTAAGTTTCGTCAGATAACAGAACAGAAAACTAAATCCATCACATATACATAAGCAGAAAGTGATGGAAAAGTTTACTCGACGTCTGTGCCAAGAGAAGAGCAGATATCGGCTCCGACTATCCGACGGCTCCGACCAACTGAAACTTGATCAGAGCGCTTTATAATGTTGAACTCTCAGATATTATCGCAACCAGCGCATGAGTATGCCGATTATACTTACGTTCCCCTATCCTCTTTGTCATCGTCATCGACGGAGTTCTGCAAAACTGTATCGATGAAAAACGAACAGGCATTTATTGGAACTATAATGAACAACTTAAAGACCTGGCTTATGCAGACGACATCTGTTTAATTTCAGTGAAGCACTCCGACATGCAAGCAAAACCTGATGAACTATGCGTTGAGTCCAGTAAGGTTGGTCTAAAAATCAACATCGATAAAACCGAGACCTATTAACACCAATAACCAGTGGCGTCACTAGGCGTCAGCGATGTCGGCGACCGCCGACGGCCTCGCGCCCACAGGGGCCTCGCAAAAAGTTACCGACTCTGGATTCTAAGCACTTAATAAATATTTTGAACAATTTGATTTGATAATGGCATTAACCATATTCGAAATATTTCCGAATGTTTATATAGTAACCAGATTCATGTTCACAGTTCTAGTCAGTATAGCTCCGACGGAAAGAAGCCTTCAAATTTAAAATTGATTAAGACATACTAGAAAAGATCCAAGAGAGACTTTCTCCATTCGAAATTCTATAAACTGAAGCGAAAATAGCAGCTGACGCAAATTATGTAATAATTTTAAAAAAAAATTGAGTGAAGCTTAAAGTAGGAAAATTCATTTATTTTAATTTGTGTTTATTTTAAATTGATTATTTACTTTTACAACTGGGTTATAAAGGGGGCCTCGCAATTCTAATGTCGCCGACGTCCAGAGTTGGTCTAGCTCCGCCACTGCCAATAACAATATTGATTTCACGATATGTGATGTCATTAGTAACTCCGACTTATATGAAAAATGTTAATGAACCAATGGCCAATTACATAAGACTATGAAAATGACGTTGGCACGGTCACATATTGCATTGATTTATAAATAGTTTCAATAAATCTTAACGAAAGAGTAGTTTTAAACGAATTTAGCTAGAAAAATAAATCAGCACTTTAATTAGTAATTTAGAAAAATTAAATCACCTGCACTAAATGGAATCAATGGCATGCCTGTGAAAAGTCTTTCGTTATCACTATTTTAGGTATCTTCCCGCAAATCTGGAAAACTGCAGTTATAGTAGCTTTTCCACAATCTGCAAAATACTTTTGTTTGCCTGAAAATTGGATACCTATAAGTTTTGTGCTCCCTATAGGTAAAATAGCAGAAAGATTAGTACTGGCAAAACTCAAAAATATAATGATAGTTAAAGATATCATTCCTAAAAAACAGTGAAAAAACAGATATCATTCCACTCGGTGAAATGAAACCGACTGAATTGGCCTTGTCTGATATCAATATGTGATGTGTGGTATAAAATGTTGATATTGCAGTTAAAATGATAAAACTATTTATCAAATAGAGAGTTTTTGGTTAAAATCCGATTTTTTCTCATCTATAAAGATAATTAAACTGGTCGTTCCTTAAAGATTCACATTGTCTCCTTTATTGCAAATGAGCAATTTCGCTCTTTGCTGATGAGACCTGCATTATGCATGCAGGTAAACAATATACAACTGCATATTGATAAGATAATAAAATATTTCCGAGCAACTATACACAAGAAATGGAAATACATTCTCCGTAAACACCTGTGAAGAACTTAAAACGGTTTCAAAAACAATATGTCTCCAAGTGTTAACCCAAAGGGGAACAAACCACCTGTTTTGATGCCAATTCCATCTTCTAAAAATAACAATCTCAACCGCCGCTCAATGCATAGGAACGGCGCTGAGAATCTTAAGCGAAATATACTGAACTTTTGCCAGAAATCAAAGTTTGCCACTTGGAATGTGTGCACACTCTTCGAAACCTCTAAGTTAGCGCAAGCATCGAAGGAAATTAACCGATACAAAATCGATATTACAATTGCTCTTGGACCACTATTTCGTATAAAGTAGTCACTCACGATATCGAGTTAACAGAATAGGTCTTCTTTTGAGACAGAACAGAGAAACAAGCTCTTTTGATATTTAAGCCCATATCATACCGCATTATTAAATTTTGCAACATTACTATGGTACAATGCTACGCTCCAACAGAAGTAGCTGACGCGGGCATCAAAGATGAATTCTATAACCTACTTGCAGGAACATTAGACAGCACGCATAAAAGAGACATATTAATAG
>NW_024033704.1:0-7265 GCF_002237135.1 Teleopsis dalmanni
GTAAGTTAAACTGGAAACACAATGTCGATCTTCGTATCAAGAAGGCTTCGTATCAAGAAGATGTGTAGCTTTCTATTCTTGCAAGAGGATGTTTGGCAAAAAATGGGGGATTCGTCCCGAAATTACCCACTGGATGTACACGGCAATTGTACGACCAATTCTCACGTATGGTGCTGTCGTATGGTGGCCGGCTCTAAACAAGAGCTATAATATCGACAAACTTAACAGAATTCAGAGGACGGCATGTGTAGGCATCACAGGAGCTTTTAGGACGACTCCTTCGGACGCCCTAAACGTGATGCTGCATTTGCTACCTATTGATCTTCACATTAAAAACATGGTTTGTAATAGCGCTGTAAGACTGAAAGTAACAGGCGTATGGTTAGAACGAACATATGGACATAGTCGGATTCTAGGTACAGTGCCAAATTGTCTGTATAGGATGACATCGGATTATCTGAATCCGTGTATAGACTTCAAAAGGAACTTCCAGACAATATTCCCTTCAAGAAATGAGTGGAAAAGGAAAAATTTCGAAGCAAATTACGATATCTCAATATATACAGATGGCTCGAAAATGAGCGGTGGGGCAGGAGCAGGAATCTTCGCACCATCTAAAAATATAAATATCTCTCTTAGGATACCTAATGAAGCTACGGTTTTTCAGGCTGAAATCCTAGCAATAAAAGAAGCCTGTCGGCAAATTGCAAGCCACATCGAGAACAGATGTAGTGTTGCTATTTTTATTGACAGCCAGGCAGCAATTAAAGCTCTTGAATCCTTTATAACAAAATCAAAAATAGTTAAAGAATGTAGAGAAGCAATCGACGAGCTAAACCGGTTGGCCGATATCACACTCATCTGGGTTCCTGGGCATAGGAACATCGTAGGGAATGAGAAAGCTGATAGTTTAGCCCGCTCTGGTGCCTCCCTAGATGCGTCACTGGCGGTATCAGTCTATATTACCCTGGAGACCATCAAAAGAAGTACCTTTCTTTACTTTCTGCAACTCGCCAATAACAGATGGAAAGCACTAAGGTCATGTGCAACTTCCAGGTTAACGCATGGGGCCCCACTTTCTAAATAAGACACCAACAAATAATCCCTGGAACTCATACAAAAAAGATCGCTAACCCACTCGCCAAGGCCTATTCGCCGTTCTATGTCATCTGGTGAGTCTAGGAACTGCATCACGCAGCCCGAAACTGCGCTATTCCCATAATCATCCACAACTGCAGAATTGACGACAACCCGCGCGGAGAAGAACATAATACTTTCTCGTGAACTGCCAGCTCTACTACGCTCAAAGATATACCAGGTATTTAGGAATATACTTCACTGTGATAGTCTATTCATCAAGCCACTGCAATGGCAAGCGAATGGAAACGACCGTGTTTAATTACCACTCAAATCTCGGATGGCGATCGGACTATTAGTCTCTACATCTCTATACCTAGGCGATATTTCGTCGCAGGATGTGGTACAACAACGGCGAAAAATCGCTAATTGAGGTACATTTGAAGTTATCTTATGACCTGCCACTGCAACCAACCAACCAACCAAATGTGAATTGTATTTAATAGTACTGCTAACTTCTATATTTCATTCTCTGGTAGCGATTCATTTGATTAACTCAGGGAAAATCGGGTAATCTACATCACTTATTTTGAAAGTGTTTTGTTTTGTTTAAACCATAACAGAACTTCGCTTAAATTATTTTTAATCCAGATTAAAAATTGTTGACATAACCATCTCTTACTGTTGATAACTATGATGTTAACAATCAATGCGCGAATAGTCGATGAGATATAACTAAAGCTCATAATAAAAAACACTAACAAAACACAAACATTGTGATACAAAATGAAATTTCTTCAGAAAGCAAGTACTATGTATCATCATGTCAGTGTACGGTTTTGAACCGGGGTACTAGGAGAATACTACACAAAAAGTTATCCTATCCTTGACATATGTAAAGAAATTTACAATTCAGGATGCTTTTGCTTTCATTTAAAGAGCAAAGTATCTTTAACGATTATTCGCTAACATAAAAGATCTACTATAGACGTACTAGTCCATTCCATTTCGACTGCAACACTATTTCAATTTCTATTCTGTTTTATTGAAAAGGATTGATGTTTAGGATTGTTTGCTAAGAGAGAAGATTTACTCTGGTCATACTAGTCCGCTTGATTTTGACTGCAATACCGTATTAATATCTATTCTGTTTTATTATTTTATTTCAAAAAATTCTTAGCGTGAACAGACAATCAAATCACAACCAAATATATAACACTTTTATTGAGAGAAGTTGTAAACTATTTGTGAGAGATAAACTCAAATGTAAACTGTAGAGCAGTCTATTAGATCTTTGTCAAGTTACTGAATATGAAACTCATTGCAGTGTGGGAGATTTTTCAGGGATTCAAGACAAATCGTATGAAAGAAAGCAGTATTTTCAGTCTGGTATTTTCAGTAACTGGTAGATGATCCAGAGCTTTAAGTAGTTGCAAAATTTTATTTTATAATGTTTAGTTTCAATCTAGAAAGATAAGCTCGTTTTCAAGGTAAAAGTGCTAAACAATTTACGTATAATTTACTGAACCAGTTCAAACATTTGTAGAGCTATTGTTTTATGATCTATTTTGTTAATGAAGATTGGTATAAGGTCATGAGGGATAAGGTTAGGGTAGTTTGGGTTGACAGCGTTATGCCCAAAACTCACTTCATACATAAAAGATATTGTGTGAGAACATTTTGTAAGTGGTGATCAACAAAGTAGTAGGTTTGTATTTTGTATTCTGTATTGTATGATCTTCTCGGAGAACTTGATATGTGCTATTACTTTATACATCACAATTTAATAAGTGGATGCTATGATTGCGTTCAAATACATCTGAATGAAAATCCATAGTCCTTATACTTCTGAAAATATTTTAAATATGTGGTGTTTACTTATCAATATATCTGACTTAACTCTATTACATTATATACATAATATAAATATTATACAATTTAATGTATTTGTAATTACTTTTTAATTGGAAACTAAACTTTTTCACATGAGCTTTTATTTGAGAGAGTCATTCGAATAATTTACTCATCATCGACTCTTGACATGCTTCATTATATTAATGGAAAAGCGTTTTGTACTCTTCCAATGTAACTGATGAATATTACTCGTTTATATAAAACATTGCAAAATACAGATCGTATTAGTATAACTTCTCTGGCTGCGTAAAAGGGTTTTGGTTGCTGTTGTTAACTTTTATTGATGCGTGTCGACTCAGCTGATTTCCAAGTATAATGATGAGGAGATATATTGAACATGCTCTACGCATTGCACACAAAACACTTTTGTACTCAAACATGGAGCTTCTCGATAAAATGATTTTTTATAGAAAATGCTTTAAAATTCAACTATTTTAACTAATGCAACTATTTTGTGCAAGTGATGTTGAAATTTCAAATAAATTGCTTATATTACATTGTATCCATACAATATGTTTTAGTAATATTTATCTCACGTTTGAATTAAATTAATAATTAATTTTGAAAATAATTTGTATTCATAAGAAACACAAAGCTTCACAATCAATAACGAATTATGTCTAATTTATTTATTGAGCTCATGAGCTCCTTCCGCACTGATAACTAATTCCTTCAATTAATAAAACCTACTGCAGTCTCATTGTCATATCCTGAAGCATAATTGTTCATTTGTGGAATTTGTGTTGGTAAATCTTGCTAATATCTTAAAAGGCCACAAGATAACAGTACACATCATCTTGCCTGATTAAATCATTTGATGTGGCCTGCATAACAGTATGCAAAGAATTTGCTAATTTGCATATTCAGAGATGAATAGAAATTATTTATAAATTAATAAACAATATTTAATTAATATTTTAATTTCATTGCTATACATTTAATTTCTAATTAAATTATGTTGAAGGCATTTGTTCTCCCGTTTTTTATTTTATCATACAAATATCTTAATTTTACTTATTGCTTTGAAATTTAATTTAAATATAATTTTTCATAAAAAATAGAAAATACATCAAATGAATTTGCTGTAATATAATATTTCTAAATTGTAGTAAAAAGCCTATATTATTGTAAAGAATTGGCAGTGTGAATAAATGGACGCGATGCTGACTCTTATGCCAAGAAGTAATAATAAACATTATATATTTTAAAAAACTAAAATTTATCTTCGCTTAGTGAATGCAGCGCATGTAATTAATCTACCATAACCCACCCCCCTGAAAAGCAATAAGCAGAAATTATTGGTGTGTAATTACATACCATATATTAGTAAATTGTTATTATGACAATGTTATTGAATGATTGAACTGATTGCATTTCGTTATAGTTTAGAATTTACAATAAATAACATTTTTTAATTTATAGTTTATATATAATTTATATGATTCTGCATTTTTGATAATATGTACCATAAGTATAAATGTATGTACAGCAAACAATAAGTCACAAATTAAAGTTACCCCTAAGTTTATGCCAAGTTTTTTGTTTGATAAATACTTAGGTTAAAATTCTGCAGTATACTTCTGTGCGCATTTCACAATTAGATTGAGATGATTTATCTAAGAATTACACACATGTAAATGACTAGCAATTTAATGGAAAATATTATCACAATAAATGTCACAATAAAACTTTAATAATTTATCATATTTTTTTAAAAGCGAAACTATGTTGAGTTTTTGACAAGGTATATGCTGTACTTTTTCATGATATATAAAACATATTTGCATTTCAATAGAAATAGTATTGCAAATGTAAGCTATAGTTTTTTTGAAGACTCTTCACCAAACAACAAAGCTGTCATTGAAGTCTATAATTTCATGCTTTCACTTCAAATTTCTATAAATTCATTATTTGTTTCTGTTTGAAAATTATTTTTCAATATTATATTCAACATTGTAGTGCCTTCAGGCAGCGTGATTCCAAGTAGGAGATCTCTATGCATTAGTTATCGCATAGATTCTTAAAACCAGAATATAGTTCATAGAAATTATTAGAAGTAGTTTCAATTAAGAGCTATTCTGAAGAAAGCTATTTGCGTAATTTTTTTTAAAATAAAATATTTGTAGCACCTCTTTGAATCTTGCGCTGTTCTATCGGAACTCAAATAAAAACATTTCGTAAAAAAAGAGCGAATTTTTATTGGTTTCCTAAATGCAATAAGGTTTGCGTGTACATTGTCTTTGAGAGATTAACGTTTTGATTGAAATTTTGCAATTGTTGAAATGGTTAAACTTATTTTTCGCAAATAAAGTATCTTCTTACTAAATGTACTATTCTACCAATCATAATAGATAGTGTTAACAGACAACTCTCTGTCACGAAAAATATTAATATTTTAATCAGAAAATGTACTTAGCAATTGAAAATAGAATCTAACACTTTGTTCAATAATGTGTGTGACTGACACATAGATGGCGGCACTAATACTAAATAAATACTTTTTTTCGAAAGTGGCAACCTTTTTAGGCTTACTGTCAAAATCATATATTAATCCGACCATTTGTTTACAAGTTACAGTGCTTTAAGTGACGCTACTTTTGAGTTTTCAAAAAAAAAATGAATTCAAAGAAATTCCGTGTGCTGATTTATCATTGTTTTTTAATGAAAAAAAATACTGTTCAATGTCAGGAATGGCTTAAAAAACATTATTCGGACTCTGCTCCATCAAAAAGAAGCATTTGTTATTGGTATGCCGAATTCAAACGTGGTCGTACAACGATGACATTCCATCTACTAGACGGCCAAATGACGCTGTTATTCCGGAAAACGTTGAAAAAACACTGAAAATCATTATTAAAGATGAAAGAGGAATTAAATACGACAATATCCAATGTAAGTACTTATGACCAAAGACGATGTCCCTCTATTAGTTTGAAGGCACACAAGGTTATATTGAGTGTTTGGTGGAGTAGGAAGGGAATTATCTATTGCAAACTGCTCCAACTTAATATAGCAGTTGGTTCAGTTCTCTACTGCTCACATCTGGATCACTTAAATAAAACAATTAAGGAATAGCAACCCGAATCGGCCCACAGAAAATAAATCATTTACATTCCTTCATGACAATGTCACGCCACATTCCTGGATAATTCAAAACAAATTCATGGAACAGGGTTGGGAAGTTTTGCCGGATCTGCTATATAGTCCGGAGCCTGTACCATCTGATTACCATTTGTTTCTGACTACCAGTCACACCATTTGTTTTTGCATGAGTCTCTTAATGGTAAAATATGGCTGGTTAAAGAGGCTCTTAAAATCACTTGGTCAAATGTTTTGACGGTAACCACATAAATGTTCAACGTCAATGGAATAATGAAGTTACCAGAAAAATGGTAAAGAGACTTAAATAATAATGTTTAATATAAAATTAAAATTAATTTTCAATAAATAAAATTTTTGTTAATAAACGATGAATGTTTTATTATCAACATTATGTTAAAATTAGTATTTTATGTATATTAATACTTAAAATTTATTTCAACACTGTTATAATAAATTATAAACTCGAATGAAAATAAGTAAACACATTTTAACGACCATAAAAATCCTGACGAAATTTAGTATCAGGAAATGTTTCTATTACACTCAGTATCAGTACATTTTCTTTTTATGTTGTGCAGGTACTACATAGTTAATATAAGTAAATTTTACTTTATTAATTTTATTGTATTTTCACTTCCGTGCAATTTTATTACAACATTTTTCCTGACATTTACAAAGTCATTTCCAACGTTTACGCTACACAGTTTCCGGTGGCTTGCGCCAAAACACAAGAGCACATAAGCGCATCAGCACATCAGCACATGGGCACGTTTCGAGTACGTTGAATGCATTTGCCGGAATTCGTACTCCGCACTGATAAGTTAATTCAATTATGTGCACCTAATGATTCACAGTCAAACCCTTGGGATTTGTTACGTGAAATCTATAATTGCACAAAGGATTCACACAGGAAACATGAAAGTTTGCATTTAATTATGTGGATTTTGCTTTGTTTTGCCACAGAAGTTGCGAAACCAGTGAACTTCATCTAACCACAAATACCTTTTAATAAGCTCTGCATTAAACGAAGTTATCGAAGTCACGACAAAGAAATTTCAGAAATTTTCGGATTTTGTTTATAATTTTAGCAAGTAATGAGAGACATGCAGAAATAATCATACAAACAATTTTCCTCTTTATCGTGAATTAGAAACTTCAAAGCTGTGTTTCCA
>NW_024033705.1:0-7264 GCF_002237135.1 Teleopsis dalmanni
TCCTGAATTGGGGTCTCTGAGTAAATTTCATAGAGCAAGTTCTAATATACACTCTCATTTCATTATCTTAAAAACCTACAGGAGTACGTCTAACAGACGGTCTTTGTAGCCAAGTAAATGCATTTAGCTATACTTAATCATTAAATTCTTTTTTGAAACACAATTAATAAACGATAACTTCATAACTTTCAAACTTTTAATTGAATGATATAGTGTCATTATAAGTATTTTTACACTTTTCATTACTTTCTGAATGTCTCAGCCTTAGTTATTTTTTTAAATTAGTCATGTAAATTTGTTAATTTCTTTGAAATTGCCTTTGTGGTTTCTTTAATGACTTCACAAATAGCAAGACAATATATGACTAACTTAATATTTTTTATACATTATTTATGTAATAGATATCTGGTTAAGTAACTCTCTGTAGCTTATATGTATATACTTAAAAAAAATTGATTTTACTTTACACTATTAAATATTAATCGATCAGAATTTTTCCAAATTGATTTTAATTTTTTCCATACTTTCAAATCATTTCACAACTATATAGTTACAACTAAAAATATAAGTTATGAAGGTTTTAAGAGAGGTGATTTGGGGTATGGTGACCCTTCATGCGGAATAGAAGTAACTGGAGAGCAGGGAACAAAAATATAGAAGGCAAATGTAAGAAGTTTGTATAAATTATGTTCTTAAACAAAATTAGAATTTATGTATTATATTTTTATATAGTTATTATATACCATATACTTTATAGTAGAAAACTCCATGAATAAACGTGTTTCGGGCAGAAATGTGTTTTATATTGAGAGAATACTATTGTATAGTATTGTATTTTTGAAAATGATTTCTGTCACTTCAATTGTATCGAGAAATGTTTTAAAAATTTTTTTATATGCGTTTACTGGACACAATACTTACATAAATATATAAATATAAATAAATAAATATAAAATACAAAAATATGTATTAAATTATTATATAAAATGATATATTTTGAATTGTTATAAAAAAATAGTCTGCATAATTCAATAAATTAATGAATATAATATACCTTCTGCTCAAAAAGTACTCGGATTTTGTAAATGAAACACACAAATTTATATTTTATTTCAAATATATTTTATCTCCTTCAAAATATTCTCCTTCTGAAGCGATACACATATGCCAACGCTTAACCCAATCTTCCATACACTTTTCGTAGGCCCGTGCAGGTATGGCTTTTACTTCCTTTAGCGAATTTTCTTTTACTGATTCAATCGACTCAAAACGCTTACCACGAAGGGGCAATTTGAGTTTCGTGAACAGGAAAAAGTCGTACGGATCCAGATCTGGCGAATATGGTGCCTGAGCGATGACAGTGGTGCCGTGTTTGGTCAAAAAATTTTGTTCCAGCGTTTTAAAGTGTTTTAGATATAAAATTGATTCCTTCTTTGTATAAGATGTAATGCAATAGTTTATCGCTTAAATTGTATTATTGTACAATTTATGTAAAACCAGTATAATCTGAAATAAAGAGAATTTCATTTTAAGTATAAAAATATAAAATAAAATAATTTTATTTATAATAGATACTACTAGAGAGCTAACGCCACAGCAAGCTGAGTAAAAACTTAAGTTCTATTACTATTAAAATATTTTTTGTCTATATGAAATTAACTTTACACATTTCTTAAGTAAATATATCAAGAGCCAAATATATTCATTAATTATCAGTTAAAAAAATCGTTTTTTTCTGCTCTGAATCTTATACACAAACATTCACACCAGTCTTCGTAAAAAATTCCACTTACAGCAAAAAATTATTTGAAATTTTATTTATTATTTTATTTTGTAAGAATATTTTAGTATTTAGTTTCTTAAATACAATTCTTTTTTCAACAAAAAAAAAAAAAATTAAATACTTTAGAGTTCTATAAAAATAATAATTTTTTATAAAATATTTTCGTTTGTTTTTCATTTTAATCAAAAAATATCTTCTTTGCAAAATAAAGTAATTTATCATTTTATGATATTAAAAACTTGTGTATGTAACGATGTTAGTCTTTCAAATTATCATACGATTACATCTCCAGAGTGTACGTACTCCTCTCCGTATTACGAAAAGAACGTGTGTATGCATGTTTGCGAAAGAAATTACTTAATAATTCCGAGTTTGAACTTGACCAGCGCACCACATTGACGGTTTAAATAACGTAACTTTGCACGAAAACAGTAAAAAGAACGCAAGACAGAAGAATTCTTTCAGTTGCCTGAACATTAACAGAATGCAGAAAGACCAAAAGAAAAAAGAACTCAACAAAAAAAAAACCATAAGCAAAAATCTTGATCTAGATCAGGAAGGAAATCAAGAGTCGTTATAATTGATTAACTGCACTTGCCTGCGCAACGAAAAAAAAGAGACAACAACAGCAACAAGTATTACAATAAAAAGAAAGAGAGAAAAGAAGAAACGTCATATGAAAAAGAAAGAAAAATAAAACTCAAATATTGCAGGATTGCGTAGCTTAATATTAAAATAAAAGAAATCAAAGACAAAAATAAAAACACGAACGCAAAAAAAAACGGCTAAAGAACGCCAAAAGCAGCGAAATGCAGATGCAAACACAACTCTGCGAAATGGGAATGGCTGAAGTCACGCATGCTAAGCTATGTTCCCTAACACGGCTGTATATGATTTGTTGTTTGTTACTAGCGGCAATAACAACAACAAACACCGTGTTGAAGATGTTGACATTTAGCAGCACACAGCACCAAATACGCAAAATGTTACTGTACAAACAAGCCACTTCGGTTGAGAGATAAGAAAGGGAAAACAACCGTTGTGGGGACATTGCGGTAAATTTAATACTGATGTATGTTAAAAAAGAAGAAAGTTTATTACAAAGCAGCTTTGGCGAACAACACCAATTTGTTCTATAAATGATGATGAATTGAATATGGCTTAAAAATACTCTTAAAAAGTCAGTAATCATTAAAGAATTATTAACAAATAATTATATTAGTTATCATAATTTCATGAAATAAAAAAAATCTTTAAGATTATAAACATAAATGATTAAGTCATAAGCGGAAAATGACATAACCTAATATGAGTTGTTCTATTTAAGTTTTAAGAGTAAACCCCTTCACATTACTCACGCAAACAGTCAGTGCTGAAAGTTGCATCCATATACGCGTATAAAAAAATGAACAAAGCTTAAGCTGAGCAGGCTTTATAAAAAATTTTATAAACAAAAACTTTATAATCATTTCATAATTATTACAAAATATTTATATTAAATTATTATAAATATTGAATCCATAGAAATAATTAAAATAAAATACAAAAATCCTTAAGTTAATGCACAAATATAATTAAGTCATGTTTTAAAAATATGATAGCCTCACATGAATTATTCCATTTAATCCAATTTATATAAGGTAAGTCTCTTTACCTTATTCACGCAAACAGTCAATATTTAATTTAGCTTATAATAATTTTGTTCTTCAGAATTTAGTACTTTTTTTTTGATTTTTGAATTTTAAAAAATTATATATAAGAGTCAATAAAATGAAATAAAATATATTTAATTACAAATAAAGCATTTTATCTAATAAATTTTTTTTTAATTGAAAACCGCTGTATTAATGGGGTAAAAACAATGTTAAAGTTTAACATGCTTCCTAATAATTATGTCAGCCACTTTACGTTCATAAATTAGAAAATGAACAAAATTTAAATTGTTAGGTAACAGCACCAAAAACGCGAAAAAGAAGAATAAAAATGTATCAAATGTGTTTACTACGTAGTTCACCAAAAAATACTTGGTAAAATTGGATTAATACTGAAATTTATTAGGGAAAATAAATAATGAAGAATAATAATAAAGTACCAATAATCTAAATTTTGTCATTTCGAAGGAGGTTCCCTTCAAAATATAAGGAAAAAATCTTGTAAATAGAAGGAGATCTATGTACAAAATATATGTTACCAACAACATTAAACTTGATTGCATTAAAGCAAACCTAAAGATAAATCTAGTTAGATCAATTTATTATGTATATTTCAAAATGGCTTTAAATGAAATCGGATTTCTCCTTTCTTGTCTAGCAAATAACTTAACAAACTAATTATTCCATATTTACAAAAGTGTTTAGATTGTTTATTAAATGCATACTAATTTCGTTATATATATTTCATTTTAAAATGTTAAAGGTTTTTACTTTTTTTTAATTAATATAAAAAAAATATATAAATTTTAACATATTAATATACCAATCCGTCCATGACCTTCTGGGTAACAGTTTTTGCAATCTTTACTTCAGATACATATATATACACATCAAATCGTTAAAAAAAAAGATCAACTTAAGTATTCAAAAGAGTAAAAAATATCGTAAATTTCTTTGGCACGACTTTGAACTTGGCGCTTTTTTCCTCTTTTGTCTTTAGACAACGAAGACGACAAATTGTGATGCTTTACTTACTGAGCCAGCTAAAGTTAGAGCCAAGTGCTGGCATACCATGCCCAGTAACTCGTAAAGCCATCAAATGGAATGTAAAATTAAGTTTAACTTAAGCAGTTGCAGTAGTAAAATTATATGTTACTGCAATTGCTTTTGTTGTTGTTGTTGGAAAAAATGTGCTATATTCTTTCGTTTTTTTTACTATTTGTTAGCTTTATACCCTTCTTCCCACCCACAATTTATCTACTATTATAATTTAACTATTTTCCAAGCCAAAAACCGCAAAACAGCTGCAATCCAGCATTCAGGCTTGGATAGCTTTAACGTGCTTTCCTACATTTTGTTAAGTTAAATTGCAAACATTATTTTGTCCCTAACAGCAAAGGTAAGAAGAAAGATAAAAATAAAATAAAATTACAACAAAAATAAAAGATTGCAAATAAAAAATAAAATACATAAAATAATTCCCCACATAAATTTTAAAGAAAATTTTAGCTTATGATGAATCCTACGATTTTCTGGGTCGCCACAATCTATTTTCTGCCATGCAGCTTTGCAATGTACCGTGTTGACTTTCTGGCGTTTACGTTTCTCAGTCCATATTCTGGGTTAACTTCTACTTGAAAACTCTATTTTGTTCATTTTGCTTCCTTTTATTGTGTTTTAAATCAAAAGTAAAATGATTATCACTTCGTGTTCTCAGTAATACTAGAAATTATTGGATTGTCCTATATACTTAATGGCAGTTTTCTATCTAACACATTTTAAACCACACTTTTAGGCTATTTCTCTTCCATTGCGGTAGATTTTATAACTAAAATTCTTAACACTTTATTTACGAAATAATTGGTTACTTTTTACAGTTTTTCACAGCTATTTTATTGCCTGCAAAACCCTTTGGCATGTACATAAATTTCAAATACAATACGATAGAAAATTACATTAAAGAAATTTTTATTTAACAATAAATTGCTATTTTAGCACAATATCATTATATACAGCAACATTAAAATTTATTTAATAACTCTAATAAAATTTAATTTCAAAAAAACTAAATAATTAAATAAAATATTATGAGCTCATAATTAATATGAATTATATTATACAAATTAAAATTAAGTAAATTAAACTAGCATTTGAGGACAATATATCAAATACGTTTCATATTAATTCGATTATATTAAAATAAAGTACACATGTATGTTTTAATCATATGTTACACGTTCTTTA
Organism: Teleopsis dalmanni; assembly: GCF_002237135.1. Taxonomy (NCBI): domain Eukaryota; kingdom Metazoa; phylum Arthropoda; class Insecta; order Diptera; family Diopsidae; genus Teleopsis; species Teleopsis dalmanni. The sequence continues at coordinate 5,680 of NW_024033705.1, forward strand.
AATTATACACACAACATATATATAATTTAAAATTAAATAAAAAGCACAAAGTGCTGATTAATAGCATTGAAGTGAAATTTCTGAAACTATCATTGTTATTTTGACAAAATACGGACAGCAGTTATAGCGTATAGGTTTTTTATTCTTCTTTATTTACTTAGTTACAACAGAAAGTACTTCATGTCATGCTAGACCTATTAATGCCCGACGATTCCAGTTGAATGCATTGTTACATCATTAATGTCTACCGGTGCTTGTTCTGTTCACAAATTGTCACTGAATAAATTTATCGGTATTGTGAACCTTCATATCCTGCGTCAAGTAAAGACGAAAGTTCTTGTTTTCATTGCAAATCAAAAAATTTTGATGGGTTATCTTATTTAAACTGTACCGAACATTTCATTTTATTACAGGAAAAAGCAAGAAAAAGGTCTTTAAAAAATATAACCAGTTAAACTTTAGCGCGACTAATATGAAATGAATTCCATATAATATATGATTAACTTGTAAATAATTCTATGTTCAATAAGCAATGTTTAGATTTTACTGAATGAAGCTTTACTAACTCTGAAGGTTTATAGAAAGAATCTAATTGAAAGCAATTTGGAATTTCTTCAAAATTTGGAAAACCACTTCTTCGTAAATATTTTCCCTAACCTTGTGTAAACAAGACGATCAATATGGAGTGAAAGCATATTGTTGTAGAATATGTATACAGCAATGCTAAAATCACTTTAAAAGAATTGAATTAGTGAATAAAAATTTTAGGACAAAGCAAAAATACAAATGGATGCACCCCGGTCATAATAAACTATTAACCTACTGACCTAAATTGGGGTGCAACAGCGATTTTTGCTGAAAAGCCATTCATCTGGGAACAGCGTGTTATAGCCTACAGGATTAATATGAATAAGATGTGAAGAATAATCGGTATTGATATAAAGGGGAACTTCTGTTTATTGATTGGAGTAAAAATACCTATTCAACATAACCTCGGCATGTTTGCCTTTCTCTGTACTTTTGTACAACTACTTAATAATTCTACCATTTAATACCATTATTATTATTAATTTTTTGATTACTTATTTTTAAAACGGAATGACTTCATATATATTTGACTACAGTAAATGCAAAACTGATGTAAATAAATATAATATTAATATTAAAATTCTTATATGCAAGTTAGTTTGTATTGAAAAATATTTTCTGTATAATACACAATACTTTCATACAAAGAAGATTTTATATAGAACGGAAACTTAAATGAGCACAACAGAAAATAACAAACACACTCTCAGAAATTGCACTAATACCATCTCAAAACGTACGATTATTTCCAAATTGAGCAAGTTTAGGTCCTTATTCGCTCCGAATACGGACCTTAACTTGCTCCGAATAAGAACCTTAAGTTACTCTTAAGAAAAATTTTATGGGCAATGAGTGCAACAGAGAACATAATTTTGGTTCTCTGTTTTGGTTTCTTGACAAAAAATTTGAATGCACTGCGCTATATTTAAAAAAAAATTACCGGGCAATTGATTGTAAAAAAGTAGTAAAACTAATTTGCGCCCAATATTAGAAAAAG
>NW_024033706.1:0-7261 GCF_002237135.1 Teleopsis dalmanni
CAACCAGGGACCGTAACAGTTATCATAAAAAAAATAAAAATCATCTTATAACTGTTATCATATGCATTTTAAAATAAAACTCAAAAAATAATAATTAAATTTGATTTTTATTATATTCATCAAAAATAATAATTATTATATGCCTTTTATTTTTTTCGCGCAGAAATAACTCTTAAAATTTGCTTCTTATTTTAAAACGCACAAATAACTGGTATACTTGCGTTATATAATATAAAAAGCAAGAGTATCGCGCAAATTCTGCGCGATATTTTTAAAATGAAAATATAAAATGCAATTTTCATACAAGGTAGTTGTTTTTGTAATTCCATAGAAAATGTTTTAAAAGGTTGGTGCAGGTAAAGATTTAGTTCAGTTTTTTGTTTTTGTATTTTGGATTCATATTTTGTATTTATATTTGTATTTTGTAGGAGAACAAATTTGTATGCAAAATACAAAAACAAAAAACTAAACTAAATCTTTACCTGCACCAACCTTTTAAAACATTTTCTATGGAATTACAAAAACAACTACCTTGTATGAAAATTGCATTTCATATTTTCATTTTAAAAATATCGCGCAGAATTTGCGCGATACTCTTGCTTTTTATATTATATAACGCAAGTATACCAGTTATTTGTGCGTTTTAAAATAAGAAGCAAATTTTAAGAGTTATTTCTGCGCGAAAAAAATAAAAGGCATATAATAATTATTATTTTTGATGAATATAATAAAAATCAAATTTAATTATTATTTTTTGAGTTTTATTTTAAAATGCATATGATAACAGTTATAAGATGATTTTTATTTTTTTTATGATAACTGTTACGGTCCCTGGTGGCACGCAATAATCCAAAAATGCTTAAACAGGTAGATCTAATGCAAAGGGTAAACTATGTGTACTCATATATTTCTATATATATTGTATAGATTTTTATATAAATATGAATATATGGATTTTCAATAACACAACAATCTTAAAAAAAAAAATTAAGTCAGGCGATGCTAAACATTTCATTTGTATATTAAATTAAATTAAATTAAGTTAAAAAGCTAACTAAAATTACTATAGAGTACTATTTTTTCTCCTATTTGTTGTATCAAAACTGTAAAAAAACCCATTATAATTTTTTAAATAAATTTTTGTTCAAAATTTTTTTTATATTTCATAAATATATTAAGTCATATTATATATGTAATTAGCTTAATTATAAAATTAACAAATTAGTATTGTCAACATTTTAAATAATATTTAATTAATAAAAAAACTTAAATAAATCAATTTGTGTCTTATTATTTAAAAACACATAAGTTCATTTTGCATGAATTGAAAATCAAATGCTTAGAGTACCTTTAAATACTTCAACTACTTTGAGAATGTTTAGAGTTAGAGTACTCCAAAAAAACAAAACTAATATTCATTTCATTCCATTTTGTTTTTACGCGTATTCATTCGTATTCGTTCGTTGAGAGTGAGAGTATGCTACCATTCTCAACACAATAGAATGATTTAAAACTGAAATCAAATGCGTGCATGCAGTACTTTAGTATGTATACATTACTTACTTTGAGTATCAATATTGAGATCATACAAAGGAGTTGTGTATGTTTTAGCTGTAGTTAACGCACAACCACGTAATCGCACGTGATGGGAAGGGCCTAATATAAATATCCGTTTCCTATAAGTAAAATAAAAGATTTTTCGAAAATAACTCATTGTCTTTAATTATAATACTTACACAACAGCTGGACTTACTTGTCGATAAGCAAATGCTCCACACTCACCGCAATACGCGTAACCCGCATGACTATTAAAAAGATATTTTTAAACAATATTAACAAATGTTTGAATATATTTACGGTGCAATTATTGCTCGTGCAGGACCATGAAGTAATTCTGCCGTATTCAACCACACATCAAGTTGTTGAGAAAGTTCAGCACCTATATATATAATATATTAATTTAAGTAATATATTAGAAAAAGTTCCAAGAAATTATATTGCCTACTATGTTGTTTACCCTGTTCCTAACATAAATCTCTTAAATCATAAATCATAAACCTCTTAGAAACTACAACTTCTATATTGGATTCGATAAATATTAGAAATTTTAAGTTAAATATACTGTTAAGTAATTAACGAAACTTCGGAAATGACTTTCTATTAAACAAATTTAATATTTGTTTAAAGAAAACCCACACTCATATTGATATGACACAGTTCAAGAATTTTATATAACTCGCTTCAACTACAACAAAAAACCACCAGATAAATTTAAACAATGTCCATAGTTTTTACGATGACTTCGTCATGATCAACAATAAATTTTAGGCGTACTTGAAATTTGCTTGGTAACTTGGTACAATAATAATATGAGAAACTTAAGAAAGCTTTTAATTTTTATAAAGTAAAATTAAAAAAAAAAATTCAGAAATTGGGTGAAACTTGTTCTTTTATATAATTTTTTATATCTTCAATATTTTTTATTTATTGTTGTATTGACTACTTAATATTCTAAATTAAAATTAATATCTGTGCAACAATGCAAAATAATAAGAATCAGCTGATGTTTTCCCCCAAGTTCATTAACTTGTGGACGCATTGTAATTTCATAAAAAAACAAATACTGTTAAATTTTGTCGTTTTACAAAAAACGTTTGAATACCCCTATTGTTGCATGGATTTGTACATATCAATTACGTTGATCAATCTAAATATTTCTCCAATAAGAATATTCGATTAACAAATTTTACTCTAAGTATTAAAAAAATTTATAAATTTATATAAAATTTATACAAAAGATAAATCCGTTCAATGTATATATATTAAAACAAATTGTATATAATTTAAATCTGTATATAGAAACATATTTTACACAAAACTGCTGGTATAATTTTGGACTCAATATTTTGATGTTATCGATTAAACCTAAGGAACATTCTGCTGCATTATTAATAACACTTACCAGAGCTGGAATACCAACTTCCTGCATGAGTTGCTTTTCTAGACGACATTCTAATTTATTTAATTTTTATCTTTGTCTCATATATTGTATTGTACTAAAAACGAAATAATCATTTGCAACAGCAAACATTGAATGAAGTGCAAGGTAGTTATGTCGTGTTTACTTTTGTAATCATGCTTACAATCATGATTGTGGAAATTTTATAGCTATTTGGTGTTCCCAAAGTGTTATTTGATTTTTCGAGCTATATGTTATGATTCCTTGTTTTTTCTTATTTATTTATTAGAAATCATATATTGCATTATTATAATTAAATGAATCTAATATGTATATATATATATCTCACGCACGCGTTTTTTATATATTTCTGCCGACCTCCTCACTTCACTTGCATGCTTCTTCTTATCACAATAAACAGCCGATCACATCAGTAATGCCATATTCGTTACGATTATTGTTTTTTATATCGTAACAGAAACATATGGCGTTTTCGGTAGGTAAATCCCTGGGTAAATTTTTTAATCGAGATTCGTTTTTTGTGCCATTTTCGATTGGCAAATCTATATACACTCGAGATTAATGTATAACACTCTATATATTTAGCCAGTGTAACAAGATTTCCTTAAAATTAACTGCTATTTTATATGATTTGACAAATAAAGAAGTGTGGTTCGTTTCCAAATGTGCCCAATTTGTTTGTTTATGTATTTGGCTATAATTTTGAAGAAAGATATAAAATCAAGATAATAATACATTTGGGAGCATATGCAAATGAAGGTATGTTTTTCAACTTTCAAACATTTGCAAAAACGGAAAAAAGTAGAAGATTTTGGGTAAATGTTGTGAACAACTACAAAGCAAAATAAGTTACTGTGAACAGTTCAATTCAATTTGTTTATTTACTAACACTACTACAAAAATTTTAGATTACACTAAAAATGTTCAATTGGTCAACGAAATTTAACACATCTAAATTGAATTCAGAGTTATCTATTGAAAATGCCAACACTAACCCCCTTATTCGGTGTTCTTGACAAATTCACTTGTCAGGTTTATATAAAAAAAAGCTGTAAAAAAGCACTTCTCTTGATAAATTGTCAAGTTGTCATATGCTCTTGACAAATACAAGGTTGCTGATGAAAATTATAATAAAGTAAAACGCTTTATTTTGTTAATTTTTGTTTTATTTAATAAAACATAAATAAAAAATGCGAAAAGAACTTTAAATTTTTGTAATTTTATTTTAGTTCAATATGGCCACCTCTAGCATGAATTATGGCCTTCAAATGGCAAATTAAGCTATCGCACGCCACACGAATTTTGGTAGAGCTTACCTTAGTTTGTAAAATACCAGAAATCTAAGGGGTTTATATCAAATGAACACGGTGGCCATTGTGTTGTTGAAATAAAACACGGAACGTTATTTCTCAACCATTCTTGGAGGACGCGTGCTTTCTGCGATGGTGCTGAGTCCTGTTGGAATGTGCCACTCCTGCAACCGAAATGCTCATCTGTTTTTCAGGCATTTTTTTTTTTGGTTGACGCGTGTTTTGTGCGATGGTGCTGAGTCCTGTTGGAATGTTCAACGCCTGCCACCAAAATGCTCATTTGTCCAGAGCTTTAATACTCCCTCTAAAATAATTTCCCGATACCATCACCATCGGTGGCACCTGTTTTCTGGTGGCCAATCGTATGTTTTCAATGGATCTCTCTGACATGTGAACTCAATAATTTTGCTTTTTTACGTAGTGTTCAATGGTGACTCATCAGAAAAAACCAAATTCGGCAACCCACTACATTCGACCAAACGAACTAACCCTTTGACTCTTTCGATTCTAACTTTTTTTGTTCATCAATGAGATCATGCACTTTGTTTTACTTCAATTGTTTTAGTTCAAGCATATTTTTCAAAATGTTTTGTATCCTTTCTCGCGATACGTTCAACTCCTTTGCCATTTAGTTGACATTTGATAGATCTCGAAATATCGGAACTGAACTAACCCTTTTGATGTTATTTCTAACCTTCCTGTAGAAAATTGCCTTACTTAATTCTAATGCTCTTAGAAAGATTTTTAAATAATTTCCCTAACCCAATGATCACTAAAATCTTGGAAAAAAAAAGAAATTAACAAATTAACCAGAATATCCAAACCTATAAAATTGTTGTATACGTCGCTGAACTTTCAAATCAAATTTCAGCATCTAATATATGTCACAAACAACATTATAAAACAAAATATAGGATATAAAGCACAATGTAGACGCTATACTCAAACACCAAAACAAAAATTAACACTTTGAATAAACACAATGTGGGTTATCAAATCAAATTCAAAGGTGACGGATCCAACATATGCAAACAAGTATTTGTTGGTAAACAAAATCAAATTGAAAACGCGAATATTGAGTTCAACACACCACTGGCTTTATTTTGAATCAGATCAAAACATGAGTCGGACCTAAATAATGTAAAGTTGTTACACCAAGAAAATATCCAACAAATACGTCCTACAAACTGCCCTACAAACTCCTAGTTATAACGTACTCATTTATAAAACTGATTTACTACACTGTATAGCTCAGGTGTGTGAAAATACCTTCAACAAATCCGGAAGAGGATAAATATTGCTGCATTCTATTGGTATTACATAGTATCCTGATGATGACTACATAAGGGACAGAGCCCTGAATGTGAATTGTTGAGGTCGCAAACAAAACTAAATAAGGGTGAAAATTATGCATAAAACAAAAATTCAAATGATTAAATCTATGACTAAATGTGCAATGTAATTTGTCATCACATATTTGTTTCTGTCGAAGTAAACGTAAATACAATGTATTTTTAAATTGGATAAGATGTCGTGTATTCTTGTTTTTTATTTCAATTGTATAAATACACCATATATTCGCTCTACATTATACATAAGTAATTTGTTTTGGTGCGCCGCGAAACATAGTAGTACCAGATTCCCGCACCCTAATATTTATAACGCCGCCTATGCAGAAACGAAATCAAAAAAGGCGCGAGTGAGAAGAAATCAAAGTGTAAAGAAACAGGAATGATACTCGTAAATTTTATTAAAAACTTGAGCGTCTGAATTAAGGCTTTAAACATGGAGCATCATCCCGAAAGTGTACTGAAAATATGGAAAGAACTACATTCTGGAAATGATAATATAAATTCCGCCTTTGGAGAAATGTTCTCGGAGAATTGTGAAGGTCGGCGGCGATGTGCCTATAGTTAGCATGTATTAGCTTATCTTGCTGCATATGATTTGTATGCTCATCGATTGGAGTCTCAGTATCCTCTGTCTTGTCTTGAAAAAAGGCGACGGGATGATTACACCAAATATCGCGGGATCAGTCTAATATCTGTCCCATCAATGTACTTTCGACTATATTTTATGAAAGGTTGAAGTTTCCAGCCAACTCATTGATTAAGCCTTATTAGTAGCTCCAAGATTGATCAGATATTTATTATTATTTTCTTAGTGTATTTAAAATGTATTTATCTACAATACAATGGGTAAAGACACCACTCTTAGTAAGAGCATAGGGCGGAGACGATTTTTCATAATTGTCTGCCTTTTGCCAAATTTCGTTCCATTACCAAACTGCCGATATGAAGCTTGGATAGAGCACAGTCAGGTAACTCGTGGGCGGCCATATCAACGCTTAACTTAGAGGTTCCACTCAAAGGTAATTTTCGAAATGGCGGTGTTGGCTCTCCGGAGAGCGTGTCCAATCCAACGCCACTTCCGGTTTTTAAACTTGAGTTCTATTAGTACATTTTTGGATATGGCGAAAAGTTTGTTGTTTGAGATTAACCGTGGCTAGAAAATTTTAAATATACGACGGAGACTTTTACTGACAAATACTTGCAGTTTGTGCTGGATGCGTTCTGTGACTTTTGCCGATGAAAACAAATAATAAATTGTTTTCGCTCTACATTTTATCCACCATTTATGTAACTGCACTAATTAAATTGCATAACTTTGTAGAAAGCACAAAAAGGTGCTTTACATATAGTATGTTAAGTAAACAATATGCATAACAAATGTATCTATAAAACGGATGGCTTTGAAAAATAAAAATAGGCAACCTCAAAAGTTGACTTTCGTTGAACTTGTGTTTCCAAATGAAGCTGTGGTTTATAAGCTCGTTCTAACTTGAATCACGGCAAGTGTTTCAGTTAGTGTCACTTAAAAAAATAAAAAGTGAAAAAAAACCTACTTGTGGAAAAAGACGATTAGTCATCACTTCTAATTTCACAGGCACGAGTTCTAATCCTGGCACTTG